>NC_139651.1:12305581-12400581 GCF_964638095.1 Poromitra crassiceps | reverse complement strand
TTTGATATTTACCACCTGGCATCTGGACGGGTCCTTTGGCTGCGTGTGGGGAATACAGATTCATTGCAAGACTGGAAAATGCCACTAACCAGTGAGAGATGTGTTTAGAGTATTATATAGTATTATTATACTTATTATTATAGTATAGTATTATATCAAAAAGTTATGTCAGTCATAATAATGCAGGCATAAGAACTCCTGTCTTACACTGACTAGCCAGGTCCCTCCAGCTCCAGCATTCCCAAAATTCAGTTTTTGTGCTTTTCTTCTATGCTCCCCCCCCCCCCCCCCCCCCCAACTGATGCACATTGCGTCAGTGTGCATATTAATACATGTTGATTCATGTTCGATTGCATGACTTTCTGCACAATAAGAAGTCAGCAGGGTAATTAATCTCAGTTACATGTTGGCGTGTGATAACCCATCCTTGGCTCATCATGTATGATCATCTAATCACTAGATGATCGCACTACATGATCAGACAAGGATGTCACACTACATTCTAGTGTGACCTGGTGTGACATGGGGTTTGAAAAGTTTTCTCGTGTGTCCACAGCCTTAGTGACCGTGTCTGTGGTCCTTAGTGACCGTGTCTGTGGTGCTTAGTGACAGTGTCTGTGGTCCATCTAATCACAAGTGATGTGTGTACCAATATGAACATTTTGGGTGATACCGATATTAACAATGCTGTTCTGGTCCATATGGCCCATTTACTGATGTCAATATGGACTGTACAAAAACAAGTGTCTATGATAACCTACTATCTAGAGAAGTGTGTGTGCGTGTGAGTGAGCAGAATTTTATCCGGCCACAGCTATGCCGTTTTACGTGCGATCGGGCTGAAACTTTCAGGAAGTGTAAAGAGCACCCGTGCGGGTGACCTGACGGAGCTGGATTTGATTAATTAGGTGATTGCCCTGGTTACCTAATGATATGATGTCATCAGTGATGTCATCAGTGATGATGTCGTCAGGCTATAAATTCAGTGATGTCATCAGTGAAGATGTCATCAGTGATGACCCCCAGGGGGGTCTAACTCCAACGGGTCCACTAGTATTTAAAAAATGACTAACATCGGCCGATACGATATGACTGCCAATATATTGTGCATCCCTAGATGTGTGGTTCATCTCGTTTGTAGAAGGCCTGGAGTAACCCTGAGTTGACGGTTACTGTATGTGTGGTTCTTCTAGGTGTTCCACGATGAGAAGGTCCTGATGAAGCGTTCCTGGGTGGAAGCAGACTTCTTCTGCCAGGCGCTGGGCGCTCAGCTGGCCAGCTTCCACCACTATGAGGAGCAGGTGTTTGTTAAGGGGCTCCTCAGTACCATGTTCGAAGGGTTGGTACAGCCCTCTGGGCCTCCTCAGCACAGGAATATTGTGGGAACTGATAGATGGCTAGCTTGAGTTGTTTTTGTTTTAACTTTGCAGTGTATCACTTGGAGTTGTTTGCTACTGGCTTTTGAAGATTCGATATGGTTTGGGATTGCCTTGCCCTGTCTACACTGTAAAAAAAAATCAATTTTAACAAGTGATTTAATCTATTATCAAATTGTTAACTTTCTTAAACCAAGTGAAAAATCTGTCAATAAGGTTGGTTAATTGCAACTGTGTCCATTGTAGCTGGAATTTAATAATTTTGTAGAATCAAAATGTCCTTATATAATATAGGTGACTCTATTATTATCATGATATAATAATATTACCTGATTCAGAAAAAATCTGTACAGAAGTTCATTAACATTTCAAACTAGTTACACATTTTTCACTTTACTCTTTTTTCTTTGACTAAAGACAAGATGAAAAGACTTGTTAAGATGGGCTTTTTGCTGCAGTGTGCTTGTGTTCTGCTATTCCTCTTTAGAACAGAGGGCCGCTGGTTTTGGGTGGGCTTAAACAAGAGAGACCCGGAGTCGCCCGGGGCTTGGGAATGGTCGGATGGCTCTCCTGTAAGTACATAATAGATTCTCACAACCCATTCACAAAAATATTCTCTGGTCTCAGTGGAACACTTGATACTATTGAAGAAGGTTGGCACAGTCATTCAGGTATACCTATATCTTCATGGCCGTGTGTGTGTGTGTAGGTGGTGTCGTCCTTCATCGAGGATAAGAACGAGGAGGATGACAGGCGTGACTGTGCGATGTACAGTGACCTGACCAACGTCCTCATGCCACAGCCGTGTGAGACCAAACACGAGTGGATCTGCAAGCTGTCCAGAGGTACACAGGCTCCTACCTACCAACCCACCCATCCCCCACCTACACGTGTAAAAAGATAATAATAATAATTGACTCAGTGGTTATAGCACTGTTGCCTCACAGCAAGAAAGTCCCGGGTTCGAACCCCGGTCCGTCCCAGGTCCTTTGTGTGGAGTTTGCATGTTCTCCCCGTGTCCGTGTGGGTTTTCTCCGGGGGCTCTGGTTTCCTCCCACCATCAAAGACATGTATGTTAGGGTTAATACTCCTGTCAGTGCTCCTGACCAATGCACTGGTAAAAGAACCAGTTGGTCCCCGGGTGCTGCACTATGGCTGCCCACTGCTCCTAGTTCTAGGAAGGTTCCTAGTAGAGGATGGGTCAAATGCAGAGGATGAATTTCCCCATGCGGATAAATAAAGGATAACTTAACTTAGAGACACATCTACACCACATGACTTACCAATCACTCTCTCCTTCTTTTTTTGCAGGCGATACACTGAACAAACCATATTGGTACAGCGAGCGTAAGTAGCATTCTTACAATCCGGATTGTATTCAGGACACATTTCATTGCTTTTGGCAAACACCTCAATTTATAGATACTGGGGGAAGTGCAGAGGTAGATTTCCTGCCTACAAACACCAGAGTCACAGGTTCTGTCTATGGTCACGTTTTGTGTCACGGAAGTGATGTCATAAGGTTATGATGTCATAAAGTCATTTGCCTAGGTGGGCGGTGTCCCTCGGTTAGTCACGATTTAGGTCAGGTTTTGTGTCACGAAAGTGACATGGGGCCTGACTGATGATGTCATAACCCACTAATGATGTCATAAACATCATGATGTCATGTTATGCAGAGCAATCTAGTAAGAGGGTGGCGCCAGCGGAGGTCCAAAATGTATATAGATATATAGTGTCGAGGCCGACTCTTCACGGCTTATCCACCAAAGGCACTGGCATGTGGCACTTGACGACTGTTAATTCAGAGCCTAAGTGCACAGACACACTTCAATACCAAAGCTTATAAAACAGAGGAGTCCGACACTGGCAACAAGACCCCAGAACGGTCTCTAGTAGATGTTGTTGGCAGTCAATACAGAGACGGACAAACGTGTCCTGCGTAAACTCCTCCCACAGGAAGTTCATCGGTGCGTCCCCTCGATGTGCTCCTCCTTCTTCAGCCACTTATTTCCATCCTTTTCTAGCTCCCCCTGCGGTTCGATGCCCTCCTTGCTCCACCCCCTCCCCACACTTTAGTCGTTACATTTTCTGTCGGCTGGGCGACACTGCCTCCTTGAGGTAGGAGAACGCGAGGAGGATCCCCAAACGCTTCCCCCTCTTGCCCTTGGTGAAGTAGTTAGACACCACGTCATCTTGCTGCTGCACGGTGGACGGAAGCACGTTCTCTCCCGCCGAGAGCGACATGAAGAAGGAGAAGGGGATGATCCAGAGGCAGATGGTGAAGTACGCCAGCATCTGTGAGAAGGAACGAGGCTCTTGGGCAAAGTACTGGACGGCGAGGCAGTGGTTCACCACCACCAGCACGCAGGAGAGGCTGAAGTTGGGCGAGCTCAGCAGGATGCACGGGAACGTCTGCAGCAGGCCACAGTACACCAGGTTGGTGAGGAGGCCCACTCCCACCATCAGCACCGGGAAACCTTCGAAAAGGTACAGACCCGCCAGCACACACGTGGAGAACTGGATCATGTACTTTATTATTCGGCTGGTGGCGACTGTGTATTCTTCTATTAACTTTGCCAAGTAGTACAGGCTAGCAGCGATCGCCAGGGTGCCGAAGGATATCTGGATCGCCAATGACAACCAACTGAGTAAATAAATAAACCACATCTCGCTGCATGTGAAACAACACACGTAAATATAATAATAGTCAAAGTTCTGTTGTTCCTTCAGATGCTTCCTTCAGGTGTCCAAGACATGACATCATCAGTGATGTCATAAATCCTTCTCTGCTTACGCACAGAGCCATTGTGACATCATCATGATCACTCACTGATGACATCATCACCGATGACGTCGCAATTGCTGGAGTGACTTCGCCGATGACATCATCACCGATGACATCACAATTGCTCGAGTGGCATCGCTGTTGACGTCGCAATCGCTCGAGGGGTTGAGCAGGATTCGAAGCGGGAGCAGCGAGGGAGGTCGGCGCGCTGCGAAGAGGAGAGCGAGGAGGGAGGAGCATTGAGGAGGGGGGCGGACCCCGAGTCTGGAATTTGTGTAATATTCTGTTTGAGGCAGCAATGTGCCGCAAGGCATCCAGTCTGCCGGAAAGCCATTAGAAGAATTGCTCGAGTGTGAACTTACAATAATACATCATTATGACATCATCAGTGCTATGACATCAGTATTAGTAGTGCCCAGGCCATTTTGAGGCATGCAAAAACATGGACGAATAATTATTGATATTTTTCTCATTTGGTTCATTGAAATTGCCCTGTGTGTGTAGTTGATATTGTCAGTGAAAGCACACGTAGGAAAGACATCTGTGTGATTGACTGCAGTGTGCCTGACTGTGTTGGTCTGCAGAGAGTGAGCCCTGGCTGTTTTACCGCGGAGCCGAGTACCTGCTGGCCAAGCAGCTCTTTGACTGGGACGCCGTCTCTCTGGCCTGTCAGATGATGGGAGCCCAGCTGCTGTCCATCCACTCCAGAGAGGAACTGCACTTTGTCAAGGAGCGCATGAGGAGGGTCTGTACATCCAAATACTTAGATTCACAGACATAATGGGCACGTCTTTTTTCTTTTTTTTACAAGCTGGCATTTATTTGATTAGCATTTCAACAGTTTTGGGCGTTCGTGCGTTACTGTAGAAATAAATTGTTATTTGAATTCAACAAATTATAGATGCCGAAGAAATGTAAATTGGTATTTTGGTCGTCAGCCCTGCTAAAAAGATTCAACCAACCAGGCGAGACGATGGCAGCGAAATTTACTTCACTCGGTTTTGATTAAGCCAAACAACGATAACGAGAACAACAGACAACAGTGTTTTTTGTTCTCCTGGTCATTTACACAGAGGGACACGCAGTTATTGTTCAAGATAAAAGGAGGATGTAATCATGAATTACTTTTGCTTCATGCTTATATGTCGATAAAGTTTCACGAGGAGGTGATTCTCCTAGGAGGTCACCATAGGTCATTTTATAAAGTGAGGTCAAGTTCTGAAAAATGGTGTCGCTACAATGAAATGGCTGCTATGGAGACGAACATCACACATGAATACAATTGGGCTCATTGACTCCACAAGAGTCTCAGCTTTCCAGTCAAACCCAATTTATGCGATTCCAAGACTGTTTAGGGACCCCGATATATTCAAATATTCAAATGGAACGGTTGAAAATAACACATTTATACATACAAGAAAGAAACTGCATGGTTTTGCCATAAACTGCATGAGATTGGACATGTTTGTAAGTGGGAGACTCGTGGGTACCCATACAACCCATTCTCATTCAGATATTTTGAGGTCAGAGGTCAAAGGACCTCTTTGAAAATGGCCGTGCCGGTATCTACACCAGTAAGCCTCGAAAGGTTAGACACTCGGCGTCCCCCCGTCCCCCCGTCCACCACCATTTACACCACTGAGCTGACTTACATTGAGTAACCAGGCCAACGCTGCATGTTGGACATGCTTGTTGGACACAATTGGACACAGACGCTCGTCTCCAGCCAATTGCCTATTGAGCCCGTCCTTCCTGACATTTCAACTCTCTCTCTCACACACACACACACACACACACACACAGGTACACGCACACACACACACACACACACACGCACACACACACACACACACACGTACACACACACACACGCACGCACGCTCGCGCACACACACACACGCATGCGTGAACAAGTGTCACGGCAATTGACACACTAGTTCCTGATACAAGTTCAAGCGTTCGCACACCAGTGCACCCGGTCTCTGCAAACAAACACAATGCGCACACGATACGCACGCACATGCACACACACACACACACACACACACACACACGTAACGCACGCACGCACGCACACACACACACACACACACACACGCACGCACACACACAGGCTACAACACACCTCATGCTTTTTGTTTCATGCTTGAGTGCCCCCATGGGGCAGGGAATGAGAAAAGGCCAGAGGAAAGAAGTCTCTTGTGTTTGTGAGGCTTGTGGGGGAGAAAAAGGGGGACTAGATGAAAGAGGAGAGTGCCTCAATGGACCACTCATGTTGGAGAGGCCCTGGACAGGACTGGACTGCCAAGGAGGGAGGAGGGCAAGAGTCCTTGAAAGAGTGGAGTCAGTTTTTATTCTCCTCTCTTCCCTCCTCCCCCCCCTCTCTCTCCTCAGCTGTCCCCGGGTCCGACCGACTGGTGGATTGGGCTGTCCATCGACCCGCATAGAGAAGTCAGGTGTGTGTGTGCTTTTATTGAGTTTATTCAACGTTTCCGCTCACTGTCTTTGAGGGTGCTTTCTCACTGCGGCGCCCCCCGGTACCGTTCTCGAGCACACTTGTCCCCAAATTGACCCCAGTTTCGGGAACGTTTGACGAGGGTGAACGTTGCGTTCCGTTGCGTTCCGCGCCCCGGGCGCACAACGGGGAACCGTGACAGGATCCATTTGAAAAGGTGGTCTGGGGAGCGCTTTGGCGTGCTGCCCGGGGCACGGAACACTTGCGAGTGTGAAAGCCAACCGTTCCGAAACCACATAGACAACACACGGGCGACTATAAACTCCAGGCATAGTTGATGACGCGAGTGCACTCTGTGCCGTTTCCGAGCGCGGAAGAAATGTTGTAATGTGAAAGCTGACCAGCGGGGGAGAGGGGAGGGGGGGCAATCGTTCCCGGGGTGCCGAACGGAACGAAAGCAATGGTTCCCAGTGAGAAAGCAGCCTGAGTCTATTACAGAATACCACACTTTATTCAAGTCAAGACATTTTCATTGTGTGTGTGTGTGTGTGTGTGTGTGTGTGTGTGTGTGTGTGTGTGTGTGTGTGTGTGTGTATAGCTGGGATGACGATACGGAGCTAGATTTCCAGAGCTGGGCACAGGGAAGTGCCATTGGTGGCCCTGTGAAAAATAGGTTGTGTGTTACCATGTCCTCTTCATCAGGTAACGACACACACACACACACACACACACACACGCACACGCACACGCACACGCACACGCACGCACACACACACACACACACACACACACACTAGCAACCAGTGTTGGGGGTAACTCATTACAAAGGTAACATATTACATGTAATATATTACATTTAGCAGTAACTCAGTAATATAACTCATTACTTATAGTATTTCCATAATATTATACCAGTTACTTTGTCACTTACTTACTTTTGTTTTTTTGAAAGTAATGCAAAGGTAGTGTAATAAGTAACGAGTTACTCTACACAGACAGTAATATTGTAAAGTAACTTATCACTTTCAAATGAAAGTAACTAGTAATATGTAGTATATTACATTTTGAAAGTAACTTGCCCAACACTGCTAGCAACTAGCAAGTACATGTACATATGTTGACAACTTTCCGAAAGGACAAATAAATACTACTACTACTACTACTACTGCTACCAGGGGCACTAACGCCTGTTAGGCATGCTGTGAGACTGGTGGATTTACGCGCGGATACTTGATGGCCAAGACACACTTGGTAACTGAAGTCTCGATAACTAGGAACGCTGAAGCACTTGATAGCTGAGTCTGCAAGGTTGGAAAGCTGGGAACTGTTGCAGAGGGTTGTCGTGAGAATAGTCTATGAACAACTGCAGAGGACTTGCAGAGCAAACCTTTATAGGTCCCGAATATGACATCACCTTGTGTTATGACATCATCAGTGAGACCATCCGAGAGGCATGATTGAGACACTTATGAATCATGACATCATCACCGTCTGCGACATCATCAGTGTTCTGTGACAACATAGTGGGAATGATGACACCATCCTAACACGCCGCTGTGGCAGTAAGTGTTTTTCTTTAGCTGCTAGTTAGGTGAGTTTTGGTCATAGAGTCATAAGACTAAAACCATCTGTGTATCGTCAGCTTTCAGTTGGACTTGTTACAAACGATCAAACAAACAAGCAAACTTACAAATTGGTACAAAGGAGAAAAAGAAAAACAACCATCACCGCGACCACTGTGGCAGTACTTTTGCAGCGGTAGTAGTGCGTTTGGAAACGCTGTCACGTGTGTATTGAGGTGTTCCTGGTCTGTTGCAGGGAAGTGGTCGCTGGGCGAGTGCAGCGACCAGCACGACTACGTGTGCAAGAGGAAGACGGTGTCTGTGGTGGAGACGCCCAGAGAGCCGCACTACATCGGAGGCTGTCCGGAGAGATGGCTCTACTTCGGTCACAAGGTTCACACACACACACACACACACACACACACACACACACACACACACACACACACACACACACACGCGCACACACACATAAGCACATGTACACTTGAATCATTGATTTATGGCCATATTTAAATGAGACTAAAAGGACATAAACGATAGTGATGCAACGATGAAGACTACCTCTCCAGCTGCTAAGAGTATGCATTCCCTGCCTATTTAACACCTATTTAACTCGGACTGTAAATTCATGTAAATTCAATGTTAATTCATATTTAATGTCTACTGAACACTCCTCCACTCATGTATATATTATACTTAATTGGATTGCACTTGCAACATTGTGATTGTCTTTTAGCTTTTTTTCCTTCTTCATCTCTGAATATTGACCTGACCGCTACGCTGCATACAGACACTAAGACAAATTGCTTGTATGTAATTTGCATATTTTGTGGCAATAAAAGTGATTCTGATTGTATCCTGACCTCTCCAAGCAGCATTCTTGGAGAGCTGGTGGTGGTGATAGAGAAATGAAGAGTCGCATTTCAAAATGAGGTATGTGTGTGTGTGTGTGTGTGCGTGCACGTACGTGCGTGCGTGTGTGTGTGTGTGTGTGTGTGTGTGTGTGTGTGCCTTCGTCGGCAGTGTCTCCTGCTGCACCTCCCTGACGGTCCTGAGGAGGGGAAGAGTTGGAGAGATGCCCAGTCCATCTGCTCCTCATTCCAGGGCTCGCTGGTCGCCATCGAGGACCAGATTGAACAAGGTAACGGCATCAGGAGGGGGAAAGCCAATTGTACAACTGTCCACCCAAATGCCACAGTTCATCCGACTGGTGCAAATTCAACCGGAGATGTTTCAGATTGCTTTCGTTTCGTGCTCCCGGCCGGCCGGTCGATGCCTCTGCTGGTAGGCGAGGCGAAAGGGAAAACCTGCCCTGTTTTCAGTTTGTGTTTCCTGTTTCCCCGCTGTCGTGGCGTCCTTCCCGCAGCCTACATCACCATGCTGCTCCAGGGCAGCTCTGTGGGCGTGTGGATCGGCCTGTGCGACGAGGACACCATGAGATGGACCAATGGGAAACCCATCGGCTACACCAACTGGTCTCCGATCGAACCGAAGACCAAGCTCACTGTAAGCTCCGCCTCCTGGGACTGCAGTAGGTTAGCCTACAGTGCATAGCTTAATAGACCCTTTTCACGGGGGCCATTTTGTGTCGAAAAGGCAGAATAAACACAGGTGCAAGCAAAACACTAATGAGGGTTTCCACATTCCAATCATGGAAGTGTGAAACCCTCATTAGTGTTTTGCTTGCACCTGTGTTTCCCTGCCTTTTTCGACACAAAATGTCCCCCGTGAGAAGGGTCTATTGTCACCACTGCATATAGAGATGCTGCATGAAATAGGCCACGCCCGTCACGGGGGAAAGTTCTCCATTCACTTCCAAACGCCAGCGTCATTTTCCTTGAATTAAACGTAGCTAAAAGCTGTTGTGTGGTGGCGCTGCGCAGACAACAAATGTGAAAAAAATAGCCAATTAAAGTTTTTTTGTGCTCCCGAGCAAAACAAGGAAGCCATTGAGAATTGGCGAGAAGAAAAATGTGCATATAGCTGTCAAGGAAGTAAGTTGGAGTGTTCATCTTCCGTATATATGATCTTTGTGTGCAACCATTGACATATAATAATAATAATAATAACGTGACATAGGCGAATGCCAGGATTTGCGGGGGGGGGGGGGGGCGGAATTTTAGTTTTCCCCCGTGTTGGGCGTGGTTTCTGAATGACGACGCACTCCGCAGTGTCTCTATAGGTTGTAGTTTCAGTCCAAGAGCCTATATTCTTATTGTGTGTGTCTGTGCGCGTGTGTGTGTGTGCGGGTGTGTGTGTGTGTGTCTGTGCGCGTGTGTGTGTGTGTGTGTGTGTGTGTGTGTGTGTCTGTGCGCGTGTGTGCGTGCGTGCGTGATCCCCCCCAGGAGGAAGAGTGGCGCAGTGGGCCTGCCGACGAGCCTCTGTGTACTGTTCTGTCCAACAACCACAACTTCCACCTGACAGGCCAGTGGTACGATGAGAAGTGCACAGAGAGTGGGTATGGCTTTGTCTGTCAGAAACCACAAGGTGAGATTCCTTCGGTTAATAATCATGTTAATAATCATAATTGATTGCATTTATATAGCGCCTTTCCAGATATTCAAAGCACTTTGCATATCGGTGGGTAGGGGGGGACACAACTGAACTCATCCACCACCTACAGTATGTGTAGCACCCACCTGGCTAAGTTTGATTGTCTTTCATCTTATCCTGTCGGCATCTGTCTTTCATTTCCTCTGTAGCCCTGTTTGAAACCGGTCCACTATATAGTGGACTATATAGTGTGTTTGCCTTCTTTTTTTTTTCTTTTTCTTTTTTTACTGGTGTCTGGATTTGATTCACTTTATGGTCCACTATAAAATACCCACAATGCACTGCAATTTCTAGTGAACAGCGAATGTACCCTACATTTTCTCCCATATACCACAATGCAATGCAGTCGTGTTTACCAAAGGAGAGGAGTGAGGTAGTGTGTGAAACTCCTTAGATCATTCCCCATACATAGAGTAAATGAGCGCCACAGTGCCATGCGCCGCCATTTTTCTAACGAGCTGTGTTTGAATTTCTCCTGACCTCCAGAGTCGTTAAATAGACTGACTATCTAGCAGTTGTATAAAGCCTCCACATTAGTAAACAATTAGTCTCTCTGGCCAGCCTCCCCTCCCTTCCGTGAGAGGAGTGTGGCGGCGCTGGTCACCATTATGGAATTGCGGCAGTGCCCTTGGAAAATAGTTTCCATTTCAACAATCCAACTTGCCATTTTCAGCATGTAGCAACGAGCTAGCGTGTAAGTTTCTGCCGTTAGCTTGCTAGCTAGTTAGCGTTGTTTTTTTCACTGCGCCGGCAGGGCACTATTTACAGCGACACACAGGGAGGAGGGAGCGGAAGCCGCTCTGATTGACATGGTCGGAGCCAATGACAGAGCTTCTTAAGCGGGGGAGCGGAAATCCTGCGTCTGAAATCGACGCTTCCAATGGGAGAGCAGCTGTAGAGTAGGGGGAGGGCTTATGCTAGAAGCCTGTTTCCGTGCCGCCAGACTCCTCTCACGGAAGGGAGGGAGGGGAGGCTGGCCAGCGAGACTAGTAAACGATAAACCTTAGCCTCCGAGCGCTAAGGAGCTATTCTTGTGACACATTAGCATCTTGGAAGCTATCGTTCTGACCCAACCTCTCTTTCTCGCTGTCCCCCCTCCTTTCCTTTTCCTTGGCCCTCTGTTTCCTGTCACAGATACATCCAAACCCCCCACCCACTCCTCTCGCCACCCTCTCCCTGACAATCTTGAGTACAGGAGCCACAGCTACAGGGTGGTGCCCGGCAACATGAGCTGGTACGAGGCGCTGCATATGTGCATAGAGAAAGATTCTGACCTAGTGAGCGTTACAGACCCCTACCACCAGGCTTTCCTTACTGTGCTTGTCAATAGATTGGCAGTCCCGCACTGGATCGGACTGTATAGTCAAGACGTATGTATCCCCGTCACGCAATAACGAGCTGTATAACCTCCGCACTGTGTGTGTGTGTGTGTGTGTGTGTGTGTGTGTGTGTGTGTGTGTGTGTGTGTGTGTGTGTGTGTGTGACAGGTCGCTGGGTGGGTGCATGCGTTTCTGTGTGGCCACTTTCAGACATGAACTCTGGTAGGGATTGGACCGATCCAATATCGGTATCGGGTGCCGATACTGACATAATTCACAAATCGGATTTTTTTTTTTTTTTTGCAATTCCAGCACGGGCCGCACAGGGGGTGCTGGCCGTAATTTGCCCATGTATAATAATAGTATCCTTCTTTGCAAGGTATATTTAAAAAAAATCTTTAATTGGCCAAATCTTTGCCTATACTGTATATTCAAGAAAAATATCGGTATCGGAATAATATCGGTATCGGCAGATATCCAAATTCAGGTATCGGAATCGGATCGGAAGTGAAAAAATGTGGATCGTGCATCCCTAAACTCTGGACTATAGGACGAATCAGCGTGACGTCACTTGCCACCCATAAATGCGGAACCCCGCGGCAGTTATTCGTACGAGTTATGCCAAACAAACGTTAATATCTCAAAAACTATACATCACATCGCTTATGTTTTGACATTCTGAGTGAGAGCAGAAGTAGCTGAAGAGTTTGATGTATAATATTATGCATGTCGTGTTAAAGTTGTGTGAACTGTCGACAGTTTATCAAATGTAAACAAGAGTCAGCCGGCTAGAGTCACACACTCAAGCCTCTCAAAGCTCACACTCCATAGGGTTGAATACCCTGAATACCCAGGGATGTGATCTAAAATAGAAAAATAATAATAATAATAATTTCAGCTCGACTTTAAGAACCGTTCGTCCGTGCGCTCACAACGGACAATTGTGTTCATATATACACCCCATGTGAGTAACGTCTGGAACGTCTTCAGGAGTTCACTGCATGTCTGAAAATTGCGTGTGTGTGTGTGTGTGTGTGTGTGCATGTGTGTGTGTGTGCATGCATGCATTTATTTGCGTCTACCGGTTAATTAATTGCAGGCAGTACATCTGTATGCATGGATGCCGTCGTTTTCCACTTACAGAGGAAACCAAAGGTGAAAACAAGCCATGCTTTTTGTGAGGAAAACAAAAAGCATCATTTCACCTGCAGGTTTCCTCTATAACAGCATGACCTGCATCTTAAGTCTAGAAAATCTCCCAGTCTTTTCCTATTCTATTTTTAGCCCTTTTAAAGTAAGGATGCTGTTTGAAGGACAGTGCCACAATAGCAGCTTCCACTGTCTTAAAAAAAAAAGGACCAGTGTAGGATTTAGTGGCATCTAGTGGTGGTGTTGCAGATTGCAACCAACTGAATATCACCCCCTTCCAAGCATGTAGGAGAACCTAAGGTGGCAGTGAAAAATGCAAAAGTCTCTCTCTCTCTCTCTCTCTCTCTCTCTCTCTCTCTCTCTCTCTCTCTCTCTCTCTCTCTCTCTCTCTCTCTCTCTCTCTCTCTCTCTCTCTCTCTCTCTCTCTCTCTCTCTCTCTCTCTCTCTCTCTCTCTCTCGCCAGTGTTTGGTTTGTCTGTTCTGGGCTACTGTAGAAACATGGCGGTCCTCCGCTCCCTATGTAGATATAAAGTGCTCACTCATTCTAAGATAATGAAACACAATGATTCTTCTTTTCAGGTGATGATACACTAATTAATGAAAGAAAGAAATCTGGAGCAGCTCGGACCATTTAAACACGAACATACTTATGAATATTAGATTTCATTTCTGCCAGTAGAGCTCCCTAAATCTTAACACACTGATCCGTAGTTTAACACATCAAGTCACATGTGATTTGATCACATGTCATGCTGAATATAGAGCTATCTCTAATTTGTTTTTATAGAAGTTGCTGTATCGCAACATGGAAGACAAGCCTCAATTTATTCTTGAGGATTTTTTATTTTGTAGGTTTTATTTTCAAATACACACATGCATAATGGTCAGAGCAAAATTACTAGAAAAAACAGGGAAGTTAACATACAACAACAACTGGCCCATGTCCCCCAACACCCCCCCCCCCCCAAACATGTCATCCGACAGATTTTATTTTTTATTTTTATCAAAATCTCAATAAACAAATGCTTAAAAAATAACAGGGAAAAGATGCCAAACAATATCAGATATCAAGACAAGAATTAGAAAAAGATCCTAAAAATGCTGCTGTGTTTGTTTAAATGGACACCCTTAATTTGTCTGCAAGTTTATTAGATTACAATGCAAGCCCACTCCAGGCCTGTTCTCCTGGCTCTTAGCCCATGTAGAAGTATGCTGCCCTGCCCACTAGCTCTGCTTTGCCAGCAGACAGCCAGAGGAGCCTCAACATTCGGATCCAAGTATCCCTGGAATGTCTTACTCACGAACACAGGAAGTGAGGGAATTGATTCTCTCTATCTGTCTATCTCTCTCTCCCCCTCTCTGTGTCTCTCTCTCTCTCTCTCTGTTTCTCTGATCTTGTTCAATTTCTGACTCATCCGCAACCTCAGCTGCCAGTTTCATAATAACCATCCTTAGTAAATGGTGAGTTTATCATTATTTAATGGTAGTTTGTGTAATTGGTAACTATCAAATAATTTAAAGTGATAATATGAAAGATTTCAGTTTTGTTCTCTTGGGTGACACCTATTGGCGATGAGTGGTAATTGCAGGTGAGATGCCAACTTATTATTTGACATTACTCAGTAACGCTAGCAGAGACCGGAGAAAAGTAGCTTGTTATCCTACTTCACACAAGAGTTATCAGGAACCTACAGAGTGAGTCTATTGTGTTAGCTCCGCCCACCCTGTGAACCTACAGTAACCTACAGAGTGAGTCTATTGTGTTAGCTCCACCCACCCTGTGAACCTACAGTAACCTACAGAGTGAGTCTATTGTGTTAGCTCCGCCCACCCTGTATCACCACAGACAGCAAGTTCATCAATGCTGCAATACTGAAAATACAAAGGCTTCCATCAATGGGCCATACGCTCAATCACCATTGTGCTAACTCACTATCTATCAGATAGATAGTGACTTAACACACATTTATTTACATGAAAATCTTCCGTATTATCACTTTAACCAAGGATTAGTAAAGGCTTTAAATAATGGTATTTGATAATTTATTAATATAGTAAAAAGTTTCAATCCTACTCTTCCTACGCTTCCTGCAGTAGCACTGAGTGCAAGGCATGCCCACTTCTGTTCTGATGAGTCACTAGCTGGATACCGTTCATGGTAACATTCACTTCTGTTTGCCTCTGGGTCTGAAGCAAGGCCATCTCTTTTGTTAAGATGAAAAAATCTAATAAAATTATAACAATAATAATAATCAGAACCATATTATTATTACAGCAACAATGGTGATAATATATAAAAAATATTTTATACACCCATTCTTTAAAAGCTCAACAAGAGGTTTCTTTTTTAGGGGGGGGGGGTGTAAACCACGTAAACACAAGAAAAACAGACCTGTGGGTATTGAAATCAATTACACTTGAATAAAACTAATTTAATACTTTTAAAGCTGCCAGCTGCCAGCTGGCACTGGCAGAGCTCATCTCTACCTACCGTACCTCGTTGGTTTGCCCTCGAGGTCTCGCCTGCTTCGCGGCCTCGCAGACACAGCTAGGCAATTGTGGGTGGCAGATCCTTGCCTTATTATAATAGTGAGATAAATGATAAACTGTCAATTTTTGGGCCTACTAGCTGAAGTCTGGCAAGTCCAGTGCGTCACAGGAGCGGGACAGCAGCAATAAAGAAGAGGGCGGCTTTAGCTCAGGAGGTAGAGCGGGTCGGCCAATGATGCAAGGGTTGGCGGTTCGATCCCCGCTCCCTCCCAGCCGCTGTCACTGTGTCCTTGGGCAAGACACCCAACCCTCCTTGCTCCCGATGGTGTGTAGGCACCCTGCGTGGTAGCCTGCCGCCATCGGTGTATGAATGGGTGAATATAGACTATCTACTGATTGTAAAGTGCTTTGGATAAAAGCACTATATAAATGCAGGTCATTTAACATTTAAAGAAGGAAGGATTCTGGAGCAGCTCAAACAGTTCAATGTTTCGATTACATCTTAATCAGAGTCAGGAATTTAATTATTATTTTGATTGCATATTAATGAATGATCAAATAACATTTCTGGCATTCACTAATCCTTAATAAGCCATTAATAATTATTTAAAAAAAGAGTTGTTAATTACTTGATAGTTGACAATAAATTAATACTTTAAACAATGTTAAATAATCCTAAACTCACTATTTATTAAGGATGGTTATGACTGTTTTGACTTGCATGTATTGAATGCCGCCCACTGCTGTTAACAGTGTTACTGACCCGACGCTGTGTTACCGCCTGACTGATCGGACCTGTGCCACCGTTTCCCTCACAGAATGGTTTCAATTACCAGTGGTCCGACGGCAGCGACACAGTTTACACACACTGGGACGCGGCGGACGACGAGGACGAGGACTATGTGACGCGCGAGTGTGTGTACATGCACGTGAGCGGAGGCTGGCGGCGAGCCGACTGTGACGCCCCGCTGCCTGGAGCGCTGTGCCACGTGCCACCACCAAGTGAGTGCTGCTGCTGCGTCTCCGAGACACCGACGTTTGAGCGCTTGGTGCAGCATCGGTTCACCTGCGCGATTTCTGCTCAGTGTTGGGCAAGTTACTTTCAAAATGTAATATACTACGTATTACTAGTTACTTTCATTTGAAAGTAATAAGTTACTTTACAATATTACTGTCTGTGTAGGGTAACTTGTCACTTATTACACTACCTTTGCATTACTTTCAACAAAACAACAGCAGCAGCAGAATGACATCGCTGCCCCAGAACCATCCCGAAAAATAATTTAAACAGTCTTGAAGTCGGTGTAAACGGTCCAAAATTCTAAATGTTATCCTTTTCCTTTGATATTGTCATCTTTTGCATAAAACACACAATTTGATTAGGAAAATGTAACTCAATTTGTAACTTGTTACTTGACAAAGGAATTGGTATAATATTACTGAAATCCTATTGGTAATAAGTTATATTGCTGAGTTACTGCTAAAAGTAATATATTACATGTAATATATTACTGAGTTACCCCCAACGCTGTTTCTGTGACACCCTGTATGGCTTTCCTAGTGGATGATTGACTGCGTTCCGTTATCTCCGTCTGTCTCTCTCGTTAGGGAGTAACGCGTTTGCCACCAATGAGGCGGGTTGTCTCTCCACCTGGGTGAAATTTGGAAACGGTTGTTACAACTTTGAGCCTGTGGTGCAAAGACTTACTTTGGAAGAGGCCAGAGAGCACTGCAGACAGAAAGGTAGGTGTAATCATCTGCATGGGAATTTATCTAAATAATCATATATTATTGTCAGATGAATTGTGGTCACATCTGTAAAAGTGCTATATTAGTATTTTCCTGGCCGGTGCATTTGATATTCCCCCTTTCTCCACTGCATTTAGCGTGGAGCTCACCAGTCCGCTCTTTCTCCACTGCATCAGTGCTTTGTGTTCACCCTTTACCTCTGTCTTGAGTATTATGCTGCACGTGAAATATGAAGTTTGCGGTTATGCTGTTTGATTTCCAGTCAACACTTCAGACGTCCTGACCATTCAGAGCGACACAGAGATGCGCTTTTTCCTGGAGGAGCTGTGGTCATCCGGGTTCCAGGCTGGACACCACCGGCTCCACACTGTGTGGCTGGGGATCTACTTCAACGCTGACAGTAAGAAGAAGTCACGCTCTCCAATTCTCCCCCACCACCACCACCACCTCCACACCCACCACTCTTCCATGTTGTAGCTGTTGAACTGTGTCCTCTGTTTTGATTGTTTAGCCGAGTCTTTGTCCTGGGTGGACGGCTCACCTCTGGACTACACCTACTGGGCGACCTTCAAAGCCCCAGACGCCAGCCAGCTGAATGCAGACGTGTGCGTCTCTGCCGGCGTGGGTGACGGAGTGTGGCACCTGTCGAGGTGCACCGAGCGGCTGGGCTTCGTCTGCGAAACCCACTCAGGTGCGTCGGGCCATACTGTTGAAGTGATATTTCTGACCACCTTGCTGCTGTGTGTGTTTACACCTGGCGTCAAACGTGCATTGGGCATTTTGGGGGGAATAGCGTGATCCTCCCATGTGCTGTGAATCAATCGGAAAAAGATAAAGTCCGCACACTGAGGCTTCATCAATGGTTTTTTATTTGCAACGTTTCAATCTTCACAGGATCTTTGTCAAGCGAAGACATTGCTTGACAAAGATCCTGTGTAGATCGAAATGTTGCAAATAAAAAAAACATTGATGGAGCCTCAGTGTGTGGACTTTATCTTTTTGTTATAGTTACCTTTTGTCCAGCACCTGTACGTTTTTTGGATGTGCGCATAATTGTCTTTTTCACTGTGAATCAATCAATCAATCAATATCCTGGTAAACCAGGTAAAAGCCACATTGAGATTAAAAATCTCTTTTCCAAGAGTGACCTGGCCAAGAGAACAGTATAAACATTGGTACAACAATAAATACAAACAGAAAAATACAACTGTTACACACTACAAATGGGAGAACATAGTATCCAGTTAATATGCAAAAGGTACAATATTCTAGAACAAGCCCGTTCCAGATCCTTTAAAACTGACTAGTGGCGGGGGGTCTGTGTAGTGTAGCGGTAGATTCCCTGCCTACCAACACGAGGGTCGCAGGTTCGCGCCCCCGTTACCTCCAGCTTGGTCGGGTGTCCATACAGGCACGATTGGCTGTGTCTGCAGGTGGGAAGCCGGAATAAGGGTATGTGTCCTGGTCCGCCTCCTCTGGTCGGTCGGGGCGCCTGTTTTTCTGAAGTTAAATTGAATTGTGCTTTACTTGTTCTTTTGCAGATGGAATTACTGAGGTGGAAGTGGAACCTTTAAATGGTAAAGTGCACTGTCATTATCAAACACTCTAGACAGCGTTTAGTGTGCTTTAGGTGCCCGGAACCCTGAGCACATCCATTAGACTGCTAGAAGCTGATTGAGCATTAACTACACTGTCCAATATAATCTGTTCCATTACGTAATGCGTGTTTCAAACATACCAGTATTTCAATATTTATGTTTTTAGACATGTGATTCAAAGAAAGGATCGTTCTATTGCACATGAAACACACACATATGTGTATATGTGTATATATGTATATAAAGAAAAAAACATCACATGGATGCAACTGGGACGTATCATCAGTGATGTACCCTGGGGTCATAGGATGTTTCGGGTCTCGCAACATCATACACCCTTGCCCAGGTGAACCGGCTGGGGTTGATCAAGCCCCGACTTACGTCCCAGTAGCTACCCACGGTCAGCCCTCTTAGGGAAAGACAGGGCCACTCAATCCGCTGCTCCGGAACTACTCTGCCGGGACCGGGAGGCTCTGGCACGTGGAGGGACTGGGATCTGTGGGTTGCCCCCTGTCCGGGCTCCTCCTATGTCTCACGAGGTCCAGGACCTATATGTGTGTGTATATATATATATATATATATATATATATATATATATATATATTCTTCATAAAATGATAATTTGATAAATTTTTGGTCACCCTGTTCTTCTGGAGTGTGCGGTCAACTTCGTATGGACTTGTTCCTGTAAAGACTGTTTTTATGGTATATATGTATATATATAGATAGATATATATATACCCCCCCCCCCCCCCCCCCAAAAAAAAAGTAAGTGGTGCAGGTTAAGTACACTAGACTCTAGACTATATACATGCAACTACGGGCTCAGTACACTACTGAGCTTAGCCACTGAGCTTCATTAACAAGCACAACTCAAACTAATTCCAATGGTGCAAACCGCGTTCTGATCCATTGCTCGGTTGCTGTAAGTTTAGCCTAGCTAATTAGCTAATCTGTGTGTGTTGACGAGCTGCCCCCTCTCCATATCTGCGTGCGTGCGTGTCTCACCGGCTTTGAGCCGCTCTCTCTCTCCATTCACTGTCGACCTCGCTCGATCACCGAACCGCTCTCTCTCTCTCTTGTGGAGCCGGGGAGAGGCGCCTAGGCCATATCCTCTCATGCTACACATGGACGGACGGACAGACACACATTTCATGTATAGAAGTGGCTGCACCGCTCAAAAACACAAATACATGAGTACATAAGAGTTGATGTCTCTTCACAGAACTGCTTAAAATCAATGTCTTTCTCTCTATCTACCTGTGTATTCCAGGGCTACATCACGGTATTGTCCCAGCTGCCATCCTGGTGGCTATAGTGATCTTCACCATGCTGGCAGGAGTGATGTGGTTTGTGTACAAGAGGAGTGCGGCACGTTTTCACAGGCTCCCCACCCTTGGCACCGCTTATTACAGACAGACCAGCTCACAGGCCACAGAGTCTGATGGAAACGTGCTGATCACAGACCTGGAAGCTCACCCAGGAGAATAGTGCTCTCTCTCTCATTCTCTCTCTCCCTCTGTGACTGTTATGGATGCTGACTCGCCAGGATAGTGGCGAGACGATAACGGCAAACGCACTTCAGTTCTTTCGTGAATTTGTGAGTGGATTTTGAAGGATGCCAGTGCCAACCTTTGTGCTCGTCAACCTCGTCACCCGCTGAAGGAGAAAAACCTAGAGTGGTTGGATTTCATTGATTGAAAGTGTTATCAAGTTAAGTCTGTCTGTTGGCATTGACGAGCCACAATAATGGGTTTTTGTTATATGAAGTAGGTTAATATTTCACATGGTCACAAAAAAGAAAGAAACGTTGCATCACTTACGCTTGAAAGATTGTAATCTTTTAGGAAAATACTTCAGATAATACAGAGATGTTTTACAGAGATTAAGTGGGTTTTAATACTGTTTGGGTGGGAAGAAAAGTCTTGGTCTACTTGTTAGGGACAGGAGAAACTTTTTTATTTGGATAATTTGTATTCATTTCATATTGTGAAAAAACAACAACACTGATAGGTACTGTAGGAGACCAAATAGAAATGACAGTGATGACTGTAATGTATTTGTAGCTTTTGATTCAGAATTCAGGACTCATATAAGCTGGCCATTCATGTGGTACAGTCGTTTTTGTCAGTATTACATTTTATTATTATTTTCTTTTTTACACATGCTGTATATTTGATACCAGAATTTATGTGTTCTACGCTATTATAAGAGAAAATATATAAGGGGCATCACCGATGATTGAATTTGTTGTTTCTATTGTCTGCTGATGATATGCATAACAAATTCAGTGGTGTATTTTGCACAGCTGTCTTTTATGTTAATAAATTGAAGGTAGGTTCAACAATCCCAGTTTGATCCTTTTATTTTCAGTTCATGAACTAGCTTGAAAATGACTGCACCACGCCATCTATTGGTGCTCGCACTCAGAGAGATTGGACAGGAACATTAGTAATACATCTTCAGGGGATAAGTGTTGGATGCTCCTACTGGAGTATTTAATATCAACAAGATTAATAGAATTTGAAGAAGTTATAGTTATTTGGTTCCTTATTGTTTAGTTATGATAAGTGTGTTTATTGTTTGATAGGAATTAATTGTTGGTAGGCATATTATTACAGAGATAGATTTTAGTCCAGACTCCAGATCAGTGGGTGGCGGTAATGCACCCAAATGCAACCGCCATTAAACGCAAAAGAAGAAGAATCGCGCTATCCCACTTTTTTTAAGGTGGACTCTAAAATTCCAATCGGAAGCTGCGAATCGGATGCCACCTTCAGCGTCGTGTTTAACGTTTAATTTGAGGTGCCTCTTTTCCAAGATCAAATTATTCTGTGCTTTATCCAATTGATAGGCCGCTGGTGTAGACATGCTTCTTTGTTCTTTTCATGCTGGAGCTGAGGATTTCGTCGGACAAAATGGCGGCCATTGTGATTGTATCAAAGAACGTCTACCTTAGCGATTTCCCCCGCCCATATGGGTGGTAGTATCACGAATAAATAAACTGGAGACGAGGCTCCGTTTAGCACTGAGGAGGACTCGGATGAATGGTTTAGCTGTGAAGCTATCGGAGCTAACGTTTATACGAGGGATCAGCCGAGCAGCATTTTAAACCTCGCGTCACTCACCAGCCTGGTAAGCATTCACTTACAGGCAGGAAGACCCGCCCCTTGTTCCGGTGGATCTTTCGCTTTGTGTCCGATTGTGTTTTTTCGTCCCCCCATTTTACCGTTTTGAAAAGGCTTGAAATGGAGTGTAACAAGTTAACAATTCAGTCTGATATCAGGCTAGAATCTTCTCATTCCAAAAAGAACGAGCAACAACGAAAGCTGCTGGACAATGTTTTACATCCTGCAGTGCGGTTACACAGAGCAGCCGTACCTCCAGACTTCCAGCAGTTGTTGGTCAGTAAGGAAGAAGTTGAGCTGCAGGAGTGGAGCCCCAGTCTGGACCAGGAGGACCCAGAGCCCCCACATATTAAAGAGGAACAGGAGGATCTCTGGACCAGTCAGGAGGGGGAGCAGCTTCAGGAGTACCCAGAGCCCCAACATATTAAAGAGGAACAGGAGGAACTCTGGACCAGTCAGGAGGGAGAGCAGCTTCAGGAGTACCCAGAGCCCCCACATATTAAAGAGGAACAGGAGGAACTCTGGACCAGTCAGGAGGGAGATCAGCTTCAGGAGTACCCAGAGCCCCCACATATTAAAGAGGAACAGGAGGAACTCTGGACCAGTCAGGAGGGAGAGCAGCTTCAGGAGGACCCAGAGCCCCCACATATTAAAGAGGAACAGGAGGAACTCTGGGCCAGTCAGGAGGGAGAGCAGCTTCAAGGGCTGGAGGAGGCTGATATCACCAAGTTCCAATTCAATCATGTTGCAGTGAAGAGTGAAGATGATGAAGAGAAGCCTCAGTCCTCACAGCTTCATCAAAGCCAAACTGAGAAGAGAGAGGCAGAGCCTCTAGCCAGCAGCTCAACCGAACCGATGAAAACAGAAGCTGATGGAGAGGACTGTGGAGCATCGGAACCAGCCAGTGCTGGCAAGACTGCAGACTCTTCTGAGACTGAAGACAGTGATGATTGGACAGAAACTAGTCAACCTCAGTCTCTCTTAGACTCACAGAAAACCCATGAAGTTCTTGGGAATGAACACTTTAGTTGTTCAGTTTGTGGTAAAATATTTGGTAGTAAAAGAGACTTGAGCAGACACAGAGTCCACAGAGGAGAAAAGCCATTTAAATGCTCAGTCTGTTGTCAATGTTTTGGTCGTAAAGGAGACTTGAAAAGACACATGAGAATCCACACAGGAGATAAACCATGTAATTGCTCAGTCTGTGGTAAAAGTTTTGGTCATTATGGAAGCTTTAAAGAACACATGAGAATCCACACAGGAGAGAAGCCATTTGATTGCTCAGTCTGTGGTAAATGTTTTGGTCGTAAACGAGGCTTGAAAAGACACATGATAGTCCACACAAGAGATAAATCATTTAATTGCTCAGTCTGTGGTAAAAGTTTTAGTTGTAAAGGAAGCTTGAAAGAACACATGATAGTCCACACAAGAGATAAACCATTTAATTGCTCAGTCTGTGGTGACAGTTTTGGTCAGAAACGACACTTGAAAAGACACATGATAGTCCACACAGGAGAGAAGCCATTTGATTGCTCAGTATGTGGTAAATGTTTTGGTCGTAAAGGAGGCTTGAAAAGACACATGATAGTCCACACAAGAGATAAATCATTTAATTGCTCAGTCTGTGGTGACAGTTTTGGTCAGAAACAACACTTGACAGCACACATGGTAGTACACACAGGAGATAAACAATTGAATTGCTCAGTTTGTGGTAAAAGATTTGGTCATAAAGGAACCTGGAAATTACACATGGTAGTCCACACAGGAGAGAATCAATTTAAATGCTCAGACTGCTGTAACAGTTTTGGTCAAAAACAAACCCTGAAGACACACATGAAAGTCCACACACAGGAGATAATCTATTTAAATCCTCAATCTGTGGTAACAGTTTTGGTCAGAAACAACACTTGACAGCACACATGAGAGTCCACCCAGCAGGGGTAACTTAATATTGGGCTGGACAATACTTCAATATTATCAATGTCTATCAATGGAAACATTGTGAGACCACTGATCGAGTGATTTTCATAAAAATTCTGTTCTAAATGAATGATAAAATGCAAATGATTAGTGTCTCAAAATGAGATGAAACAAATGAGGGAATATTATTTGAAAATTACGTGGTTGTATCTCATATTATCCTACATTTCAATTGAGATGGAGTATTGTCATCTATTGAAAATTTGGATCAGGCATCGAAGGATGCCTGATGCGAAGGAGTGTGACTTTTATTATTTCTACTTTGCTTATTTTTAGATCTTAAAATGTCTACCTTCTTTCTTATCGAATAGAGTTGAACAAATTGTGCAATGAGGCTTGTGCAATTATCACGTCTTGCAGTGCATTTATTGCTGTCATTTTACTGCAATACTGTAGTTTCTCTGTGTAACTCTGGTTATTTGAGACGTTGTTTGTAATGTTGTGATACAGCTGTGTGCACTTTTTGCCCAAGACAAATTTCAGCTAAGGGACAATAAAGTTTATCTCATCATCTCATTTCATCTCATCTCTCATGATAAAAGTCCTAAATTCCCACATTGCCCTGCTGTAAATTACCCATGTTTTTTTTTTTTTCAAAATGTTTTTATTTACAGTTTGTTATCTTTACAATACATAGACTAAACAGGACCAACAACACAACAACAACACCAACACCCACACCTCTGCTCCTCCAATTTGTACATGGGTAATCTTAAATCATATTTTTTTTTAAAGTTAAACATCATACAAGTAAAGAAAATAAATAAAAACAATGAATCAAAAAGACATTCTAGCTTCCGGAACTGCACTGCCATCACGCTTCATCTTCTGCTAAATTTAAATTACCAACATAACTTATGAATGGCATCCAAATATCTTCAAATATATGTTGTTTAGCTTTCAATATGTAAGTAATCTTTTCAAGTGGAAGATTTGACAGCATCTGTCTAATCCATTGATTTGAGCTTGGTCTGTGAACCATTTTCCACAACAGTGCAATACATTTTTTAGCATTGAGCAAACCGAGATCTATAAATTTCATTTCACTTTTACTATAACTATGATTCTCTGGGTATAAACCTAGCAGAAAATGCTTAGGGTCCAGTGAGACTGGTTTTGAAATAATCTCCTCGATCATACTTCTTACCTCTTCCCAAATTACCCATGTTAAATACATTTTTGAAACCTGTGGTGCAAAAGAAAAGGTGAGAGGAGGTAGGAAGTGAGGCTCCATATCATAGTTTCAGTTGGCTAGGTCTCACCCTGGCACACAACCAGGCAGTAAGACAAATCAACCCAGAAACTGTGTCTGACTGTGTCTTAATGGTCACCTTGTATACAGTAGTGACATATAACCATTCGTGGGATGGACTTCAAACTCGGGGAGTGCGCTTAGGGGGGCCTGACGAAGTTCTCTGCCGAATTTGTGATATTCAGCATAGCACCACCTACTGGCAACACAAAATGTGGTTTACCTTGAGAACCATTCATCAGATTGACTTCAAACTCGGGGAGTGCACTTAGGGGGACCTGGCAGGGTTCAGTGCCGAGTTTCGTGCAATTCAGCATAGCGCCACCTACTGGAAACACAAAAAGTTGTTTCTCATGAACCGTTCATCTGATCAACTTCAAACTTGGGGAGTGTGCTGCTGGTAACCTGCCAGAGTGCAATGCCGATTTTCGTGCTATTCGGCATAGCGTCACCTACTGGCAACACAAAAAGTGGTTTATCTCGACAACCATTTGTCGGATCGACTTCAAACTCCGGGAGTGCGCTTAGGGGCACCTGACGGAGTTCAGTGCCAAAATTCGTATAGCACCACCTATTGGCAACACAAAAAGTGGTTTATCTCAGACCGTTTCGACCAATAGACCCTTCTCACGGGGGCCATTTTGTGTCGAGAAGCCAGGGTAAACACAGGTGCAAGCAAAACACTAATGAGGGTTTCCAACTTCCATGATTGGAATTTGGAAACCCTCATTAGTGTTTTGCTTGCACCTGTGTTTACCCTGGCTTCTCGACACAAAATGGCCCCCGTGAGAAGGGTCTATTGACTTCAAACTTGGGGAGTGTGGTGCTGGGAACCCAACAAAGTGCAGTGCCGAATTTCGTGCAATTTGGTATAGCGCCACCTACTGGCAACACAAAAAGTGGTTTATCTCGAGAACCATTCCTCCAATCTACTTAAAACTGGGGGAGTGCGCTGCTGGGAACCGCCCAGAACACTCACAGACCACACAACACAGTACCAGGCCACAGTCCCAGCAAACTAGATTTGATAATCTAGTCTTTCTGAAAATGGCGCCGTAGCAGATTTCAAGAGCATTGATTTTAGATCGCTTATCAAAGCACTCAGTCTTTGGCAGCAGCACCAAGGAAACCTCTGGAAAAAAGAGGCATATATGGGCCAAGTTTTCGTTGCTCTGAAAGCATTAATAATTCACAATATAGCTACTGGATTTCAAAATAATAAAATTGCGCTAGTTGACATTTAGGTGGGGTGGGGTGGGGTCCAAGCCCCAAGCAGCCTACACGTAACCCCAAACTGGCGAATGAAACAAAACACGGACAAAATCGAGTGGGCGATGTCTGTGTAGCCTACTGAGTTACTCTAAAGTGAAACCGATCGAGCTGCGTCATGCTAGCCCTAAAAAAACATGACAAGACCGGAAGTTGGGTGATGTTCCCTTCAAAATTAAAGTGTAGCCTACTTTTTCAGGTGGGGGGTTGGGCAACTGGACCAGTGTTGCCTTTAGAAGCAGACTTTTGTGTTATCTGGTATAGAGCGCTCTACATTACATTACATTAGATTAGATTAGATTAGTATGTATGATTGATTATTATATTGGTATGTTTTTCAAATTATGATAAAATGCGGTTTTTGTGACACCTCGCACATGAGCCTAAACTCAGTTTCTCTCCTCTGAGCCTTTGAACCTATGATCAGTACTTGTGTTGTATCCTGGTTGAGCTGTACAAAAATATCTGTGACATCCAGGCCTCTAAAATACAGTTAAAAAGTGAGTCAATCGGCCCAGTGTCAATGTGTCATCAGGAGACATAGGGAGACATAGAGCTGAGTGTCATCATCAGCATAGCTGTGGAAAGACACTGTAAACTTTCATGTAATGTAACGTAATGTTATGGGAGACCCCTCCCTACATGCACTGAACTTCAGGCAAATATTTCGGATGGCACAATTATTATTATTATTATTGTTGTTGTTGTTGTTGTTGTTGTTGTTGTTATAAAAAAAGGGGCGGGTAGTTTTATATTGAAACGTCTAATCGGAAGTTGTATTTTATATTCTCGCTAGCTTGATGCTCGTGTCAAAACGGGATTCTTTGGTGACGGTCTACAGTACACACACAGTTGACAGTTGGTACAGAAGTGGGTTAGTTAGTTAGATGATCAGTTTCGGCTTGGAGCTCAAATATTGATCGGCCTATATTCACAGTTCAACTCGCCGGGAGGCTTTTTCTGTATGAATCCGAAAAAGAGACTTTGTGGTGACCATGTTGAAGATACCCAAAGCCACACTTTGCCTTTGTTTCTTGATTGTGTGGTGGGAGACACTTCTCTCGGGAACTTGTGCGCAGGCTGTACATTCTGGTAAGTAGCCCACCTCTCTCAAACCTACGACGTTTCATTTAAAGTTGTTAAGACTAAAGAGATTTGACATCGTTCAATGAATTTGCTACCATGCTACATTTGACAGCAAACAAAGTGCACACTCATCGATGTAGGCTACTTCCGATCCCTGCCTCCCCAGTTGTTGTTAGCCAGCCATGTGTGGCATAAACAATCATTTACAATCACTCTAACGTCGTTTATATCCAGTAACTTGCACTAATGTTATATAGACCTAGACATAATTGGCCGCAAGTGAAGCTGTGATGTGTGATACGATGTGTTGACCATTTTATTTGGAAGGTGTAGTCCTTCAGACGTTCAAGTAAAGTGATTGCGTAGATGTTTGTGATTTCCCCCCCGCCTCGCCTCGCCTCGCCTCGCTATATTAATTTCCTTCTCATTTTGTTAGAATCATCCCTGTTTAACGTCTTTTTTAAGGCCCATAACTATAAAGATAAATAACTAAGTATTTACATATCGTAAAATGAAATGGCTAATGCAGTGTGAACACAGACATTCTATTTACTTATAACAATATACATATTTAATATTTATAGTTATCTTTATAGTTCTAGTTCTAAGTGTGAATGGCTTATGGGTGATTCTTTTTTTAATCTGTTATTTAACATAAGACATCACAAACAACCAGTAGCATTAATTTAAGCCCTATAGAGAACTGTAGCCTCAACTTAGATGATCTAAGTTGAAGCTACAGTTCTTGATCTAGATCTTGACGGAGACAAAAGACACAATGGAGATGTGCGGTTGAGGTAACCACATCCTTTTTGGATGCTGATTGTCTGTGTTTTGCTCTCTCGTCACAGACGCCGATGCGTTCACCATCCAGCACAGCGGCACAGAGATGTGCCTGGTGGCAGAGGCCACAGCAGCAGGCGTGAGCCTCGCCCCCTGTGCCGGCACCGGGTCGCAGTGGTGGAAGTGGGGTTCGGGCCACCGGCTCTTCCACGTCAACACGTCCCTCTGCCTGGGGTTGGCGCTACGGACCAAGAGCCTGTCCCTGTTCGACTGTGGCTCCACAGGCTCCAGCGCCATGCTGTGGTGGCGGTGCCTGGAAGGGGCTATCTACACTGCTTACCAGATGGGCCTGACCGTCAGCAACGGCAAGGTCGCCGGCAGGCGGGACTCGAGCGACGCCTGGAGGAGAGACGGCACCCAGGACAACATCTGCCAGCGGCCGTACCGAGGTGAGCATGCTTTCCCCTGGGCGAGGGTGAGGGCGAGACTGCTTACAGAGCTCAAAGCAGTAAGGGCTCGGCGGTATGCTATTTTTGATAGCTTTAAACCGTCCCCAATTTTTCCCAGCGGTATATGTTATTTCCATCGGATTAAAAACAAGGCTAGGTCGGAACCTAGCATATGGCCAGCGCGATAAAGCGTTCACGAGCAACGGCACTCAAATCGGCACTGGACAAAGCCAGATATAGGGCCCGCTTGCGCTGGCCAACAATCACATTCTAGGTCTTGGAGGGATCCACCTAACCTGGGAACCTGACAAATCTGCGAGCTCATGTTTTGATTGGCTCTGGCAGATGCGTCTGTCTGTCCCCCCGCCTCCCATTCGAAACAGATTTCCACCCGGCCTGAAACTTGGCCGGGCCAATCACAAGCGTTTAATACGATGACGACAGAGGAGCGCCGTTGACCGAGGCGCAGCTTGTGAACCGGCAAGGCAGGCAACTGCATGGGGTCCCAGGCCGTTAGCCCATCCCCCACCCACCCTCCTAGAGGGCTGACAAACTTCACAACACTGCAATGTCTCAAAATGTGGGGAATCCCCCCTGAACTGGTACCATTGCAGTGACAATTAGTACTAGGAAACCCCTAAAGGGGGCCCATTCGCATCTCTGTGCCCAGTGCAGCCGAGTGTAGCAAATTATAGATTATCCATACAGTATCATTAAAATAATAATTCCTTAATATGATTTACTCCGTCTGTCTCATGGGAACCAATGTGTTTTCTTGGAGTGAAAGCAGTTCTCTCCTAATCCCAGAGATAAGAGCCCAGTCTGTAACATTTCTGTTGTCCAGATAGCCTACCATAGTTATGACGAAGAACCTGTTCTGCAAGTATCAAATATTATTTGTATCATATCTGAATAGAACTCCTGTCTACTGTGGGTATTAGCTGTGACATCTGTTTATGACAAACAAGTCTTATCTGACCTTGCACACGTCATCTATTTTCCGGTATAAGATAGAAATATAATAATAATATAGAATGTTGATTATTTTTCCTTTTGCTGGACACTGTTGATGTCGTGCTGACATTGGCCTTGCTCGCGGGCAATAGAAAGAACACATATATTAACACTTCTCATATCTCCACTCTCTTATCATTAATTTATGGTTTTCATTTATATGATACATGTTTTTATGTATTTGACTATGTTTCTATTATGACATTTATTTATGACATTTCATTTTTGCTGTTAATATAGGCTAAAGGTGTGAAAATAAAAATGCTTACATTCTGATTGATATCTGATAAATGAATAGGGGTTGTGGGGAACAAGTAATAACAACTTAAGTCGGTCAGAAGGGCCCCGTGTTTTTTTCTGCCTGGTGCCCTGTCAGACTCTAGAATCGCCTCTGGACGTTGAGGCATTTTCGGCATACCAATCATACCAACGGCGAGAGACTGATCCTTGCAGTTTTTGACTTCCCTGGAATATATAACTGTTTTTTAAATAGCAGACTACCAAGTAATCACCCTTAAACAGTTATCAGGGCATTAACAGGAGGGATTTCGCATGGCAGAGCATTGGCACTTGCAGACCCACTCACAGTGAGTCGCTGAGTGAGTGATGAAGTTACACCATTGGTCGGCTGTGCCAAGTGTCACTGTAAGCGCTGGTTAGTAGAGTCGGTACTGTAGATCGCTAGCTGCTAGCCATTAGCTACAGATTGCTAGCTGACAGGAACGCCCCACCGTGGCTAGAGGTTGTTTTTCTAATTCCCTCTTCGGACAGTACTTGACTAGTTTTTTTTGAGGATTTGTCCTTTCAAAGTATTTTTTTTAAACTATACTTTTACTCTTACTCAAGTAATTTAAAATATATTCTACTTTAGTCGTTTTAAATGTACAGTAAATGAGTACATTCAGATTTTTGTTTTGCACACCACACTATGAAAAGAGCACGGCCGGTAGCATTGGGACTGCTCACTAACAGGTCCAGAATCACTTATGCATTTAGGAGCCCAAACTGGTGGCTCGTTAGTGCAGTGGCCAATTAAATGAAATTAAGCTCAGGACTGGCCAGTTTACAGGTGTCGTAGACAAAGTAAACCACAACATTTTAATTTTCACTTGACACCGCTGATAGCCAGAGAAAAATGATTGCATCTGATTGTGACATTGCTGCTGCTAGCGGTTCTAGCTCATCTGGCAACGGACAGAATCGCCAAAGTCAGTATGAAAGACAAGACAGACAAAGACAGGGACAGTTTAGGTAGCACTGACTGGTAATGTGCTAGATGTGTGAAATGTAATTTTTATGGTAAATCATTAAAATGTGAAACATTTTTAAACTAACGCAATTGTACTTTTACTTTTGAGTACCGGTACTTTTAAATCGTCTAGTTTTTTTTAATTCTTGAGTCATTTCCTGGACTAGTATTTTTTTTTACTTGTACTTGTTAATTTTCACTAAAGTAACAATACTTGTATTTGAGTAGGATTTGTCAGTACTCATTCCACCTCTGACACCAGTGGTCACGTACCAAATATTTTCCGTCTTTTACCTCTCTCCCTCTTTTGTATTTAACGACAGAAACATCTGATCGCTGTCTGTCTTTCAAAATGAAAGAGAACGAGATAGCGAGTGAGGTTTGAACAAGTGGTTTCTGACTTCCTCTGTCTTGTTGTCAGGTGTCATCTGTGTATACTATGAAAGTGTCTGTTTTTCACAAGTTCAAAGTGGCACATTGTCGCTACTCAGGAGAAGCGGTCGCATGATGACGCACGATTATGATCGCTTCTAAATAGTCTTTTGACATTATTTATTTGACAAATTTACAAAAAGCTGTCATTACTTTCATAGCATCTTTAGCCACACAGAGACAGCGATGGTGGAAACACTAAAGGCATTTATATATATATATATACGGTATATATATATATATATATATATATATATATATAATATTATATATATACTTTAATGATGGTAATGAAACAGACAGCGATCAAACCGTTTTGATCGCGATCAAAACTAATTTGTATCTCTTTCAAACTGATATTCCTTGTATCAAAACTTCGTCAGAGCTAAAAGATACTTTAAAACGTAAAAAAAATAATAATAAGGAAAAAAGTTTGTTCACGTTTGCATAGTACCTTTAAATGTAGTGTGAATGTAATTCTGAGCGTGTTCATTCTGACAGAGAATCCAGTCCCTGAAGCTGAGTTTACACCAACCATGTGATGTTTTACACATTTACAGATTCCACTTTAGTGACATGTGAACAAACAGGTTTTTACAGTTTAACTATAGCGTTTATGCGTGGTGCAAAGATCTAGATCTAGATCTAGATTGGTGCTTTGTTATCTCTCTGTGTGGTTAGTTGAAGGGATTGGCCTACTTTTGAAAACGAGTGTGATCAGTGGAACGTATGTGTCTCTGGTAAGCTGGGGGACTTCCTCCTGGTGGTTTGCTTATGGTTATTGAGTGCCTTTACTTGTCTTCATTTGTTCATTGTCAGGTGGTAAAAGTTAAGATAACGTCTTGCTTTTACTTTTGTTTCACTGTTTCACTTTTTGTTTTCCGTTGAAAATCTGCTCTACCTTCATATCTTAAGCTCTGCTTATCAAATGTCATGTTTCTTTTTCTCTACAACATGCCCAAACTGTCTATAGATGTAGGCTAATAGTCGAGGTTCACAGCTCGGGGGAGCCTGTTGGTCATTTTCTAGACCTAATTATCTGACTTTGGAGGACGTTCATATGACATTTCCAGGATTTGTCCCCCCACACTATATCTGATAGCACATGAATGCACAATAACATACCAGTGGAAAATTGCTTTAGCTTTTTAGCTCATTTCAATAACATGCCTAAAATATACTAAACCTGCCCAAACACTCGTACTTCATCAAATCTTGTATACTGGCTGATAACACAACAACACAAAAGCAACAACAATTCATACTACTGTATATAACCAAGGATATGATGGACTTCTAATGCAATACTGGATTATGGATATCGTAAATAGCTAAAAATATATATATAAAGTGCACAAAATAACGATAATATAGCTGCACAGGATTATTAATCCAAATAGCAGAGATACAGTGATTACTTCACTAGATGCTGAGGTTTCTGCCTCTCAAAGCTCACTTTCTGGCATGTACTCTGTTTAGGAAAAAACGCCTCTCTAAGAATTCCACCGCCCTCGTGCCCCCCCGCCTACATTTCAGTCGTATTCCGATAAATGACGGTATCGTAGTGTTTTGGATTACCGTACTGTATTTATCACTCAGCAGTTGTGACGTTATCCCAGACTGTTAAGGCATCATGACTTATAACATCTTTCTACAAACCTTGTGTAGCCTCAACAAGTGCATGAATGTATGAAAGGTGTTGTTGTCTATATCCACAACTGTCATAGAAAAAAAACCTTTGGTTCAGATTCAGATATCATTTATTCACCATTTATGTCATGTAACATATAGGAACTTGCTTCATTGTTTGGATATATGCTTGTCCAGAATAAATAAACGTCAAAGTCTCGAGTGGTTTTAGCTGATGTCGTTTTCACTTGTGCTACTTGTGGTGTGTAGTACTTCGGAAATAAGCGAATGTCACAAATCAAACTTTCACCTTTGTCCGAGTCTTAAGTTCACCGACGGTTGTTCATACTTGCTTCATTCAGTATCTTTGTCTGAGATTATTTGTTGGAAATCCTCTACTTGGCCTGTGTTTGGGTGTCATGAGATTGCGAGATGGTTTGTCTGGCGTTATGCAACAACACCCCACCTCTCACTTCACACTCCGCCCCCCCTCGCCCCCCCCCCCCCCCCCCCCCCCCCCCCCACACACACACACACACACACACACACACACCCACACCACACCACACCACACCACACACACCCAAGTGATGCTTGAGCCCTTGTGATTGGTCTAAAAGCTTTTCTCTTTGTGGTCTGGGCCGTCTCTCTCTCTCCTCTCTTGTGTAGTCGTCCACACCGCCGACGGGAACTCTGCCGGCGCCCCCTGCGACTTCCCCTTCCGCTACAACGGCAGCTGGCATCATGGCTGCCTCCCCGACGACAGCGCCCCCGGCCTGTCGTGGTGTGCCACCACCTCTGACTACGACCAGGACAAGAAGATGGGAAACTGCCTAAAAGCGGGCATGTTGCATTTAATGACTTCTCATCCTCACTCTCAGCGCTCCTTTGGCTTGTTAAGATAGCGACTATGGAGACCGGCAGACGTTTTGAATATGACGTCGAATTTCCTGGTTGCCATTATGCGAGGGCCATCTAAATTGGTCTCCTCTATTTCCTTGGCATGGCTTTATTATTGTTATTGTTATTATTATTATTATTATTATTATTATTATTATTATTATTATTATTATTATTATTATTATTATTATTATTATTATTTTCCAGCTTTGATAACAATGACCTAAAATGTCTGCTCTCAAATGAATGTGTGCAGGCTATTTTCTTAAATTTTTTCTCTTGGATGAAATTTTTTAAAACACGTCCAGGATCAACAGAATGGAATAATCATAATCATATTCATAATAATCATAATACTACACATGACAGTCACACTCTCTCCTCTCCTTGCCTTCACAGAGGAGGGTTGCCAGACTCTGTTTGCGGGGCCGGAAGGGGGATACTGCTATGAGTTTGTCAGCGGTGCGGCCGTGACCTGGCAGGAAGCTCTGGACTCGTGCCGGAGCCAAGGAGCTGATCTGCTCAGCCTGTCCACTGCAGACGAACTCTCCTCCCCCACCTGTAAGACCTGCCTCACTGCCTCCTTCTGCTGCTAACCATAGAGACACTGCGGAGCGCGTCATCATTCAGAAACCACGCCCAAAACGGGGGAAAACACAAACTCTCGTCCAATCCTGGCGTTCTCCTGGCTATGTCGCGTGCATGGTCGGGTCTGGCACAAAAAGATCGTATATACAGAAGATGAACACTCCAACTTACTTCATTGACAGCAACATCCACATTTTTCTTCTTGCCAATTCTCAATGGCTTCCTTGTTTTCCTCGGGAGTACACAAAAACTTTAACTGGCCATTTTTTACATTTGTTGTCTGCGCAGCCCCACCACACAACAGCTTTTAGCTATGTTTAATTCAAGGAAAATGACGCTGGTGTGTGGAAATGAACGGGAGCTTTTTCCCCCATGATGGGCGTGGCCTATTTCATGCAGTGTCTCTATCTCCTAGTCAAGTGCGACGAGTGTCGCCTCCTTGTTTATGTTTCCAGTCAGTCATTTTGTGGCCAGTTTGAGCGTCTCTCCGCCTACTGTTGGCCCACTGTGCCATTTTGAAGAATGCAAGAAAGTGGGCGGCGCCAAGAGCAGTTCTTTATCGTTCGTGTGCCAGTTGTCTTCGTGCACAGCTGCTGCATCTCCAGCTGCTGCATCTCCAGCTGCTTATTTTAACCACCGGAGGCGGAGGGCAAATTCAGCCAGGCTGAACGAGATCAAATATGTCACCGGCGGTACCTTTGTGCTCAGATGTTGACAATATGACATAATTGTTGTATATTTCAAAACTACATACTAGTACTAAATACTCATTTACAACTCAGGAAAGAGTTTCAGTGTGGAGTTTGTGGTATTTAGAGCACAGCTGAATGATATGAGACAAACTGACACCAGCTTAGTTTTGCAAAGATGAAAGACAATTAACTTTTTTGGGGGAGGTTCAATTTGCTTTGACTTTGTTACATTTTCCATGACAGGAAGTTTGCAACTTTGCTTTGGTATGATAGGCAGTCAGTTGGGTTCCCCCCCACAGTATTTGTGACTGTAATTGAAAGGTCCTTACACATCGGGAGCGTATTTTTCGTGCGATTAATTTGCATGTCAATAATATTTTCCGAACCTATATCAGTCAATGCAACCGTACATACCAACGGCGAAGTTTCGCCCAGCGTTATTGCGGCGTTTATTTTTTCGGACCAAGGTCGATTTTTCAGAAATTCGCTTCCGACGTGTACACATCTGTTGCTGTGATTGACAGGTGGGTCAAAATTCGCATCGCAATTTCGTGCTGTATATTCGCATCGCTCTTGGTGTGTAACAGCCTTTAGTTCTCTTAACTGAGGCTTGAGAGCCTCTTATTTCCTCTCTTTGACACGCAGAATATCTTAAAATGATTTGCGCTAGGCTGAAAACGATCTGCCTTGAAGTATCATACCAACTTATTTTGGAAAATGTAGAATTATGACCCATACTATTTCAGTCTCAAAGAACACTGACAGGCAGCACGGATGATCCATGCAAACACATGTTTTCCGTTTTACATCAGATAATTGAATGAAAAAGAAGACGAATTTAGACAAAAGTTCAACAAACAATATAAATATTTCAGATCAGTAATCAGTAATCACTAATCAGTGATCAGTAATCTAACCACAGTTCATGCACTCTTTAACAATGGGTCTTTTGCATGATTTTGATCCCGGTGGTTGTGTGTGGAGGGTGTCACATGCAGCCAGAGCTTCTGATGGTCTTGTTTGTTTGTTGACGAGGGAGTGCAGCAGATCTGGAGTCGGTGTGAACAGTTGAACACCACTTTGGGAGTGACGGTTAGATCAACCGCAGTTCCTGTAAACTGGCCAAACAGGTTGATTGATGGCTTTGCCTAAAATAACCTCTTGTCTGTTTCACTTAAGAATAACGCTCCACAACTATTGTTATAAACGATAAGCGGTTGGATTGGATTGTACTGGATTGTACAAACTTTGACAGTTTACAGTTTGGACCTCACTGTTAGTAGCAGTGTTCTTTTTGATATAAATATACACAGTGAAAGCTAAAATAGTATACAGTAGTCTGTCTCTTCCTGTATGTTTTTTTCTCCCTCACTGTCTGTCTGTCTGTCTAGGTCCAAGATAGAAATATATTTTCTTGGTCCATTTACAGAATCCTTGCATTTTATTATATTACATTCACTGGTCGAAAGTGATCTAATTTGCTCATATTAGACTCATGATTTCTCGTTATCTCGGTGCATTCCGGTGCTGTTGTGTAACGTGTGTGTGTGTGTGTGTGTGCACGTGTGTGTGTGTGTGTGTGTGTGTGCACGTGTGTGTGTGTGTGTGTGTGTGTGTGTGTGTGTGTGTGTGTGTGTGCATGTGTGTATGTGTGTGTGTTGTAGTTATGGGCGGCCTGGGCAGAATGCCTGAGAAGATGTGGATGGGCCTTCACCAGCTGGACAGCTCTCAGGGCTGGCAGTGGTCGGACAGCTCCCCTCTCTCCTACCTGCGCTGGGAAGCAGGTGAGACTGAGAGACACACGTTTTTGCGATGATGGCGGTATCTGTGTTTGCTCTTTTTTTCATTTTGGGAGAGCGTTTGGAGTAAAGGGATACATATCTCATCCAATTAAAAATAAAAAAAATTATAATCCAGTTTCAGAAACATCACATGTCTGCGCTTCGTGCTCCCTGCCCCAACAGTTGAGAAGCATTTTTTTGCCGGCCAGGGATTGTACACCACATGGCCCTAGAAAAACACGTTCAGGAAGCTGTCTGACACAACGTTTCTTCTAAGACAGAAAACTGCATCCTCTTGTGATCTGATCATAGAGACACTGCAAAACGCGTCATCATTCAGAAGCCACGCCCAAGTCGCGAACTGTCGTTCGCAAGCAAGTCGTGAACTCAGTTGGCCTAGAGCAGTGTCCCTTTTCATTGCCCAAACAACGCTGGATAAACGATCCCACACAGTGGCCTGAAGTGAAATACTATGACATGAGCTTTTAGGCATGTTTAAATGAATGGAAATAATGCTGGTGTAACATCAGACAGATGGCATCAGACGCGCTGGCGTTCTCCTACAGTATTTCACGTAGTTGAACACTCCAACTTACTTCCTTGACAGCTAAATTCACATTTTCTTCTCGCGAATGCTCAATAGCTTCCTTGTTTTGCTCGGGAGTACAAAAAAACTTTAATTGGCGATTGCAGCCCACCACACAACAGCTTTTAGCTATGTTTAATTCAAGGAAAATGACGCTGGTGAATGGGACTGAACGGAGCGATTTCCCCTGTGATGGGCGTGGCCTATTTCATGCAGTGTCTCTATTGCAGCAATCAGTACTGGGATTTCAATATTCTTTCAATTCATCTTTCAGCCCTGATGATCAAGCCGAGCTGTTGTTGTTGCTGCTGCCCTTCTATAAACTGACACTCGGTGTCAGTCAGAGGAACAGTGAGGCCAGTGTTGTAAAGCAGCTCATTGTGACTGCTTATTGGACACAGTGTGGCGCTGGGATTGTTTAGTGTTGTTGAACAACCCGTTACTGCTGCTGAATGGATCTCTTTATGACGGCTTCAAGCTATTTGTCATTCGTCATGCTGTTTTCTGTGCCAGAGGGCAAGTGTTGTGTGTGTACTCTGCTTTCTGACCTGCCAGATTTCTGACCTGCCATCCAGACTAATACTGATCTAAGCTGTTTATGGCTTATTGTTTCACAACGTGTCAAAGGCTTTTACGTTTACTGGCAGCAGCATGTCGAGCAACAAAGAGATTATTTTCCCGGGTTAATTTCTACGTCTGAAATCCGATTGGAAAAATGAATGTAGAAAGATGCGTAGAGGTAAACGCCACTTAACTAGGGCTGCTCAATGAATCGGATTTGAATCTCAATTACAATTTTGGATTCCCACAATTATGAAAACAAGATAATCGAGATAAAACCATTATTATTTTTGTTATATATTATTTATTTTAGTTAGCCTATCTCCAAACAATAATACTTTTATTTTATTTCTTGGTTTTTCCCTTAAATTATATTTAAAGTTCAAAGACATCCAAGTATTAATTTTTTTTTTTTTCAAGTTAAATGAATGGATGATGTTGCCAAAGTCAATGAGTAATCGAGTTAAATAATCGTGATCTCATTATCAGTCCAAAATAATCGTGATTGTGATCTTTGATCCTCTCTGGTCTGCTGCTCTCACAATCATTCACTGAGTGTGTGTGTGTGTGTGTGTGTGTGTGTGTGTGTGTGTGTGTGTGTGTGTGTGTGTGTGTGTGTGTGTGTGTGTGTGTGTGTGTGTGTGTGTGTGTGTGTGTGTGTGTGTGTGTGCGCGCGCGCGCGCGCATCAGGAATGCCATCCATCCTAGAGCTTACAGAATCAGACTGTGGAGTGCTGAACTCCAAGCAGAACTACGAGTCCGAGTCGTGCAACAAACGTCTCCCGTACGTCTGCAAAAAGAGTGTGAACGCTTCTCACACAGCACAAGCAGGTGGGTTAGCTGTTTGTTTCCCTTCCTGTCCTCACCTGTCAACTTTGGTTTCAGATCTCAGATGGTCGGACAGGGTTTCTGTGTGGAGGAGGAGGTGGTGGGGGAGGGGGGGGGGATCATGTGACTCTCCAAAACGGATCACACTGCCCACCGCTGCAGCGATTGGCCAAATGCAGTGAAGGGGGCTGGCAATTGTAAATTTCTGCCTGTAGCTTCTCCCTAGTCCCTAGAGCAGGGGTCTCAAACTCAAATTACCTGGGGGCCGCTGAGTGTCCAGTCTTGTTACAAGGGGGCCACTTCATGTATTTAAAAAAAAAAGAGAGAGAAAAATGCAACCGTTCGAATTCTCAACATTAACAATTTATTAATTTATTTGAGGGACAATCTATTTTTTACATCAACAATTTATTTGTTTATTTGAGGGACTTTGTTTTCTTTTTTTAGGGACAATGCACATTACTAAATTAGGCAGTGTTAATTTTCAACTGTCCCTTGGAACTCCAGCTAGAATTAGAACTGATCATAAATGTCACTTGACAGCTCAGTAATCCGCTCTGCCACTGTGTTGGCTGAAAGGCTGATGTTGCTTAAGTGACTTTTTTTTCTGGACAGACGATATAACATATAACACAAGTGGAGTATTGGCCAGAATGACATGAACATTTGGAAACTTATTTCGCGGGTATTGACAGTATCTTGCATGTTGCGTTCAGGTGCATTGTAAAAAAAAAAAAAAAAAAAAATTGCAATTCCATCGCGGGCCACACAGGGGGCTGTGAGTTTGAGACCCCTGCCCTAGAGCAACTTGGGTAAGCTGCTGTGTAGACCACTGCCTGCAAAGCTGTTGTTACTATAGGAAATGACTGTATGATGATATCAATATTGTAGGTGCAGTTATTATAGGAAATGAATGATTATTGAAACAGTTTACAAATGACTCAATGTGTTTCTGTTGCTGCGTGTGACCACATGTTGCCAATAGCCTAGGCCAGTGTTTTCCAAATTATGGGTCGGGATCCAATTTGGGTCGCGGTCCTGTGGGGGGTGGGTCTGTGGGTCGCGGTCCTGTGGGGGGTGGGTCGCCAACTGGTCGTCATGGCAACTCATTACCGTATGTTTTTTTTTTGTGAGTTTGGGTGCCAGGCAGACACGAAATGTATCTGTTGGGTCCCAAGATGAAAAGGTTTGGGAACCCTTGGCCTAGGCCAGGGATACTCAACTTGCGGCCCGGGGGACAGATGCGGCCCGCGATAGCGTGCAGAGTGGCCCCCCCGACAATTTCCGAATTCACAATGAAAACTAAGGTTAAATAAAATTTGACTGAGCTCCAGCTAAATTGTCAAATACGGCTGTCTGCTCGGCTCGCCACCCAGGCACTTACAGTATATGTATTAACTATGCAAAATAATGTGAGGCTAAACTCCGGCCGACACCCCAAAATCCTACAATCTGCTACAGAAAAATGTATATTAATGTTTATTGACTGGCCCCTTGCCTCCTGTCATTTTGCAAAAGTGGCCCCCAGGCAAAGCAAGTCGAGTATCCATGGCCTAGGGCCTAGGCTATACTGTTAAAAAGAATCTGATGCATTTTCAACAGTCGTGCCTAGAAACCCTGGTTCTAACAGCAGCTTAGCGTATCAAGGGAGACCATTTTGGCCAAAAATATAAATATTTTGAAAATGTTTTAAGCATGGCTTGTTATGATCTTACCGTGGCAGCCAGCCACATTAATCGTTAATAATAATAATCATCATCATAATAATAATAGTTGCCTTTTCTCACTCCCTCTCTTCCGGTATGCGTCTGTCTTGCTCTCTCTCTCTCTCTCTCTCTCTCTCTCTCTCCTCCTCCCTCTATGCAGAGTCGTTTGTGTATAACGATACAGCGTGTCCGGACAACTGGGTCCCCTGGAGCGGCTGGTGCTACATGTTGGTGAAAGACACGCCGCTGGCCTTCGTAGACGCCCAGTCGCACTGTGAGAAGATCCCTGAGGGAGGAGGAGGAGGAGGAGGCTCTCTGGCCAGCCTCCACTCCCTGGACAGCCAGGAAATGATCAGCACTAATTTCCATGCAGGTCAATATGGATATCATCTTATCTTATCTCATCTCATATTATGATTATATGATCTCATATCTTACATTAAAAAAAAAAGGCCCCTTCAGTCCTCAAATCGGACTCTTCTCAACACAAGGGAAATGTCTGTCGGTGGTGTGAGCTCATTCAAAAATGTAGTAGAATCCGGTTTGCCTGGTGTCCGGCACCCATGAAGGGGTCTGGATGCAAGCCTTTCTGGCAGGTATGTCGCGACTCTCGGACATGCCCGATTGGATGGTCGATGTAGGCGGGGACAAACCTACTTGTAGGGCTTTTCCACTGACACCTTTGGCCGCGCCGAGCCACGGCGTACCGCGCCGATCTCCGTTTCCATTCTATTTTTTCTGTGCCAAGCCGTGCTCAAGACGGACCTACTCTGGAGTCTGGACCCGCCTCCAAGCTGCCCAACCGCAGTCAAGTAACAACACCCCTTCTCCCCCTCAGCTCTGCCACGAGCAGAGCGATGTGAAACTCTCATGTCTTGAGCGGTTGAAAGCCTCTCTGTGTTTTAGCTTTCAGTACTTTTGCAGCTTCTAAATGCAGCTTCTGTGGTTTGAGGTTTACTGCATCTCCTGTGTTTGGCTTTGTACTTTATCTTTACCGTTTCCTCGTCGCCTTGTCAACTCACTGCCGAGCGACGAAAGCATTTCCTGACACTAGTCCTTTGTACTAAAATCTTTCCACTGAAAAACTAACGGAAGGCACTTATTTTATTAGTTTCATTTTATTTTGAAGGACTTGGAAGGAAATGCAATGTTTATCCACCGTTTCAGCTGTGACTCTTGACACAGCCATCTCGATGCTACTGCTGCGGGGGGGAAATCCCACCGCCGTGATTGGTGTTCGCTCTGAGGCGCTTCCAGATGATGTCAGTCTGCTTTATTATTGTGATTGGTGAAAGATTTTTGATAACTGTCAACTAGACAAAGTCATTGAGTAGAACATTCTTGAAACAGCCCGCATGTTTATATGACTTCAGTTGGACAGGTAGATTTTTGCTGTGCAGTATTAAACATGGAGGGAACAGTGAGTTGAACCCACAATGCTCTCTCACCTGCCCCCCGTGTCTTGACCTAAGCCTTAGGTGCTATTGGACCAAACCGTTCTGGGGTCTCTGAGAGGAGCTGCCACGCTGGGGAGCTCCTCCGACATCAACTACATACATTTTTCAAGGGCTTTTTTCTGTTTGCAGTCACGCCGTCAATAGGAACGCTGAAGTGACGTAAGCCAGCCGGTTGTTGGCATGCTAACCGCTACTAGTAGCTTCACAGCAAAGCAAGTGAGAGTTCACATGGGGATTGAGACGACTTTGGCTAACAATTAGCTAGCTCCCAACAAGTAAGAGCATGTTACCATTCTTGATGATACCACCTCAGGAGGACATTTCTAGAAGTTTGACCAATCAACACTTAGGTCTGGAAGTGGTCCATCTTCCTCTTGTGCTGGGAAAGTACCTACCCTGAATTAAGAGCAAAAAGTCCCTCAAAACAGTTCTAAAAACTACTGTGGTATCCAGTTCCTCCAACTGTTAGAACTATGGAAAAGTTCCTCTTAACTTGACTAATAATTTCACGTCTTTTAAAAGGTTCCTTAAAATGACGTGCTCATATGATATGTGTTGTTGTCCATTAGATCACGTGTCTTTGGACGTGTGGATCGGTCTGATCGGTACAAACATGAACGACACTGTCTTCAACTGGGTCGACCTGGCGCCAGTCACCTTCACTTACTGGGGCCCAAACCAGCCTTCCCAGCCTACACTGGATCCCAGCTGTGTCTTCTACTCTGGAGAGGTGTGTGTGTGTGTGTGTGTGTGTGTGTGTGTGTGTGTGTGTGTGTGTGTGTGTGTTTGTGTGTCAGTCTGTGTGCGCGCGTGTGCATGTGTGTCTGTGTGTGCGTGCGCATGTATTGTGTTTTCCTTGTTGTGTGCATGTATTGTGTGTGGGCTTTGCTATAACCTCACCCATATCCTGTTGTACCACGTGTGTGTGTGTGTGTGTGTGTGTGTGTGTGTGTGTGTGTGTGTGTGGCGCGCGTGTGTGTGTGCGTGCGCGCGCGCGCGTGTGTGTGTGTTCGATTGTGTTTGTGTGTCTTCTTGTGATCGTCTGTTCCAGTTTGTTATCTTGTGGTCTGTAAAGTCGAGCCTGTGTCCTGTGTTCTCCGCAGGCTCACGGCTGGAGGGTCGGGAATTGCAGTGTAAAACTACCTTTCATGTGTCAGAAGAAAGGAGAAGTCAGGGAGTCGGCGACAGTGGCCTCATGTCCGCCGGGGGATGTACGTATTGTCATAAACAGCCGCCTACATTAGTTAACCTTTTACTTGTTCTATTTGGGACATTTTTGATTTTGAAGAGAATTGGTCGTTTTTATTGGGTGGGGGGGGGGACATGCAGTATACTGTATGTCCCGTGACGAGTCGACTACTAATTGATTAATTGATGACTACTAAAATGCAGTAGTCGTGAGTGCCCTAGTTATGGTACGATTTGATTATGCAATATGGGGTAATCATGATTCTATACAACTACCGGTACGTTGCAATGAAATAAATACAAGTTCTCAACAACGACAAAATATGACTGTAGAATTGTTTATTTCTGAGCCAGAATTGTTTCTAGCTATCACACCAGCTTGCTAGAATGTAAACAACAATTTATAAATGTCATTATATACATAGTGGATATATAATTATATAAAAAATATAATTTGCATTGAGAGCTTGTGGAATTCTGTTGGGCAAGCTGCATCATTTGTGATTTACGAAAATAAATGCCGCTAATATTGCGATTCAGTCAGTGTTCTGATCCAGTTGTCACATTTCTGTCCCTAGTAGTAGCACAGTATGTGTGCAGATTTGTGTTGGTCTGAGAGATTGAACTGATCATTGCTGAAGCTCTGTGACCGAGGTGCAACTCTCCTTCCCTCAGGGGTGGAGGAGACACGGCAACGCCTGCTATCAAGTGAACGGCAAGCAAGTGTCCTTCAAAGACCGCTGTAACATCACCATAAGAAACAGGTGTGGTCAAAGAGTGACACTTTGTCGCTTGTTTTCCCCCCCGTCAGTTGTCCACATAAAAGCTTTCCTGGTACTATTTCGAAAGAAGAGCTGAATGTCACGACGGTATGCCATATTATTTAATTTAATTTATTTCATGTTTGACTGTTCTTTCCAGGTTTGAGCAGGCTTTTATCAGCCGTCTGCTTGCGGAGCAACTCAGTACGGAACCTCAGTATTTTTGGATCGGGCTCCAGGACGTCAAGAACAACAATGAGTACCAATGGACGAGCCAGGGTGTGGTTACATACGACAACTGGGGCTGGTTTCAGCCAGGTTAGTATACGGTTAGTCTCAACGCCAGACCCATGAGAGTTCTTAACGCTGATACACTACGTTACTGCATGCTGCAGATCTCTCTCTGGGTCTGGGACGCTTTCCCTCAGCCAGCTGGGGTCGGAGGTGAACCGTTCACTTTGGCCAGTGATTGGCCAGTGGTGGATTCAGTCTTCCCCCAATCAGTAACGACTTTGTGATCAGACGACAGGGGAGGCCCAGCCCATTTTTCAAAAATTTTCAAACCGATCTCTCATTGGTGCTACGACCTGTCACTCATTCAGTTTCAACCCCCCTCCTAGACCCGCCCTCAAACCCCAGAAGTGGCTGTGAAGTGGCACAGACTCATTTATCTAGTATGCGGAGCGCAGCGATTCAACATAATATTTCATGGGATTCAGTTTCAGCTCATGGGAATGGTGGAGTACAGTATTGCCAAAGCAGTTGGTGGTTTCTTAAAATGCGGAGGTTCAGATGAGTCATACACCAACATTAGACGATAGAGGAACCCACACAGTGATTTTCTATGACGTAAAAAACCGCAAATGGGGAAATCAGGGAGCTGATACAGCAAAAAGGGTCATTTAATGAGACAATGAAAATTCCACGCAATATTGTTTAAAAGCAGCAAACCTGGAGAGTCTAGAACAGGGGTGCCCAACCTTTTTTGATCCAAGATCTACTTTTCAAGTAGCCAGCCTCCCGAGTTCTACCAGTCCAGTTTCAACATCGCAAACGCACACACATCGTTTCCAGCCTGAAGTAACTAACCTCACAACACTTTCTCGTTGTCCCACAACCACTTGACATTAGGGCTGTGAATCTTTACTGGCCTCACGATTCGATTCGATTACGATTCAGAGGGCTACGATTCGATTCGATTACGATTATCGATGCATCTCAATGCATCTCGATGCATCTTAAATCGATGCATCACTTTTTTTCCCCAATACATGATTTATTTTTTCTCACTTTCTTTTTTCTCACTGTGTGGCTACTTTTAAAATAAAAGTGCATTTGGAATTGCATTGTATTATGATCCATAATTAAAATAAACAACTGCATGTACTTCCATAATATTTTATTTGATTATTTATTTATTCTTTTTTATAATCGATTTTTGACACCCCTCGCGATCGACCTGGGGTCAGTCCGTGGTCGACCAGTAGACCGCGATCAACTGGTTGGGCACCCCTGGTCTAGAATAACGCTTTGACAGAAGGGAAATCACATTATGAATGCTATATGCAACTAGAAGTGCACTCAGAGAGTGCAGATCTCCAGTCTGCTATGATATGCACATTTTGTGAGTCGGATCAGAACCCTGACCCTTGGACTTGACTTGGGACTTGTGAGTGTTGACTTGTGACTTGACTTGTGACTTGACTTGGGACTTGTGAGTGTTGACTTGTGACTTGACTCGGGACTTGGGTGCAAAGACTTGCCACTGACTTGTGACTTTGCAAAACAATGACTTGGTCCCACCTCTGGTATCTGTACAGTACCTTCATTTTTGTACAATACTGTGCTGTGTTCTGCTCGTGTCCCGTCAGACCGGGCTGGAGGTTGTGCAGTCATGACCACGGCGAAACCCCTGGGCAAGTGGGAGGTGAAGAACTGCACCATCTTCAAAGCCGGCACCATTTGTAAGAGAGACATCTCTGCGCCACCGCCTCCAGAACCAGAGCCCGACCCAGACGCAGCTTGTCCTGACGGGTGGATGTCCAGACAAGGCGTCAAATACTGTTACAAGGTGTGTGTGTGTGTGTGTGTGTGTGTGTGTGTGTGTGTGTGTGTGTGTGTGGGCAAGTACTGTAAATATGATCGGAGACTTACTGTAACGTTACTGCTAAAGCTGTGTTCACACCGAGATATTTATTTTTCTCTCTGTCGCTCGATTCAACCCTTTGGAATCGCTCTGTCGCTCTGTTTAAATCGCTCGTCAACAGGCACAAGAATTGACGGACATCTGGGGGCTATAACGTTACGCAATGTCATGATATTTGTCCACTACGAGCCACCGTAGTTGTTTACAAGCTAAGCCTATCAGCGTGCTCCTCCTAACGTGAGCTCTATACCGGTAGTACAGACTTCACTTCATGTCAGCCTGTCAATCAGCTGTTAATGCGGTTTGTTGCCACACAATAAACCAGCGGTTTGTTCCAAGCCAGTGTGATCCTTGACTCACTCTCACACGGCAGCCAATCAGCGTTGAACAGCGAGCGACTGATGCCAGCGTAATTTCGCTCGAGTTGGGATATTTCATCTCGGGCGCCGACGAGCGAATTTTCTCCCTATCGCTCTGTCTCTGTCGCTTGGACGCCCAGCGATTTTTCTCCCGGGCGAATATACGCTCAATCGCTCGTTTGCATTGACTTTGTATGTAAGCTCGATGCCAGCGAAAAACTTGAATAGGTCGGTGTGAACGCAGCTTAACAGTTTGATGCCCGGGGCTGCACGCTCAGCCAGCAGTAGCAGTTTTTCAGGAGCTGTCGTGAGTGACTGTGTGCTCTCTCTCGTCAGGTGTTCCACTCGGAGCGCGTGAGCAGGAAGCGCTCCTGGGAGGAAGCGGAGAGGTTCTGCCAGGCGCTGGGGGCCAACCTGCCCAGCTTCACGCAGCACGAGGAGATGGAGGAACTGCACGATGTCATGAGAGACACCATCAGGTAGGTGCACCCACACGTCGCACCGACTCACCTAAGGGCTAATGTACACCGCCTCTGGAACAGATGCGGTACGGCTGCGGACAGACTCACACTCATGTCATCTGTCAGATCAGACGTACAGTCAAAGTAGGCAAGTTTAAAATGTATTCAGAGGATTACATGTGATTTTCCCCCCCGTGCAGTTTAGAAAAGGATTAGGTTTACGGAGTTCACTCTGATTTCTCTTTAATCGGGGGAGCGGGGGAACTATGTTGTAAAATTAAGTGGACATATTAAAAGCTACTCTTCTCTTCTTTGCTTCAAAAAAATCACGGTACAATTGGCTGATTGACAATTGTCAAATTTCTGCTGCTTATAGAGAGGCAAAGTGACCGCCTACTTCCTGCTTCAGCACTGTACCAGAGATTTTCATCTGCCATTTATTTTCCCATAGACATTTCGTAAAATGCTTATAAAAATAGTTTTACTTGTTCAAACCAAACAGTTCAGATATATTTATAAACAGGAGAGACCACATAACATTTCACTCCGACCAAAATTGCAGATTTAAAGAAAATATTTTTTTTATGTTGTTTTTTTAAGAGTGAAATGTTCTATGCTCTCTCCCGATTCTAAATATAGCTGAACCGTTTGGTTTGACCAAGTAAAACTATTTTTATAAGCATTTTACAAAATGTCTATGGGAAAATAAAGGGCAGATACAAATCTCTGGTACAGTGCTGAAGCTCTATGGAGACAAAATGTGTACTCTGTAATGGCTATGACTTAGTAAAAATGTGCTAAAAGTACACAGTAACGTGAGTAAATAGACTTGATTACTTCCACTCTTGGCTGTAATAAAGACATTAACAAATCAATTTTGAATGTCGTTACACGCACGCACACACACACACACACACACACGCACGCACGCACGCACACACACACACACACACACACACACACACACACACACACACACACACACACACACACACACACACACACACACACACACTGCATACTGGTAGTACCAGTCCCTTCACAACAGAAGAATGCTAAACACACAGGTCTGTCTTCCCAGGCACATACCTCAGACTCAGTTAAACCTCCCGAAGAGGCGTCTCACATAAACACGCAGTACTTCACTTGACCACTGAAATAAACACACACGGTCTCCTATCTCACACGTCTAGGAGGATTCTGATTCTGATTCTGATTCACACTTGTATGGGGAGAAGCAGAGTTGACGCACTAAATGTACTCATGCAGTTTGGATAAGGCGCATAAATGTTTTAACAGGTTGCATCCTGATGATCAGTAAATAAAGTGCGATGAATGACGCTGGTTTTCTCATCTTGTCCTTGCTCCAGTGATAACCGTTTCTTCTGGGTCGGCCTGAACAGGAGGAACCCGGCAGACCGCTCCTGGGAGTGGAGCGATGGCCGAGCTGTGAGTGCTACTAACTACTGTAACACGCGGCGCCATTGTCTTGATACCAGTGGATTGATCTGTGTTGGGGGTGACTCATTACAAAAGTAACATATTACATGTAATATATTACTTTTAGCAGTACCTCAGTAATAGAACTTATTACTATATTACTAATAGGATTTGAGTAATATTATACCAGTTACTTTGTCAAGTAACACAAGTTACAAATTGAGTTAAACAATTTTTTTTAATCAAAGCACACATATTTAAATAAAGATACAATCATCTCCTAATCAAATTGTGTGTTTTTATGCAAATAACCACTACAGATGATAATAACAAAGGAAAAGGATAACATTTAGAATTTTGGACGGTTTACACTGACTTCAAGACGGTTGCAATTATTTTTAGGGATGGTTCCGGGGCGGCGATGTCATTCTGCTCCTGCTGTTATTACAGTGAAAGTAATGCAATAGTAGTGTAATAAGTAACAAGTTACTCTACACAGACAGTAATATTGTAAAGTAACTTATTACTTTCAAACAAAGGTAACTAATAATATGTAGTATATTACATTTTGAAAGTAACTTGCCCAACACTGGTGTTCAACTCTTTTTGTAAAAACACACCACAACTGCTTTGCACAGATTCACCACATCTTGATAAAAGACATTGTTTTCTGAGTGTAACGTCTATTTTTTCCTAATGTCTCTGCAACAGGTGTCCATGGGTATTTTAAACCAAGATTTCCATGAGGATGATGCGTACAATCGAGACTGCGCAGCGTTTAAGGTAGGCTGTGTGGACAGATGAAGCTGTGGCCTTCTGAAGGTGCACCGGGTCAATCTGTCAGCCTGATCTGTGGCTCAAGGTCCATTTGCGTTTATGGGTAGCCTGGCTCCAGAACTTTCGAAGCCACGCCCACTCCACAGTTGTGGATTTGGCTGTCCTTGGAAATGAGTTTGATGATTCAGTCTGAATATCAGGTTAGTTTATGTGTGGTTGTGACAAATGTTACGGCTGAAATCCCTCCCCCGATGACCACAGTGACAATTTCTCGCATGCTCTTTTTATTTATTTCAAATTATTTTTATTCGTTTTTAAACAATACAAACAAGAAAAAACAAAACTCGTAGAAGACAGACAATACAAAATCGCATGCTCTTTTTAAGGAAAATGCAGGCACTTTTTATTTTTATTTTTGTTTCATATCAAAATATTTTTTCATGTGACATTATCACTGACTGGCTATGACGATATTGTCTTTTCTTTCACTGACCTTTGACCAAGTTGTTGGATCACCTCTCTCCCACCATGACACCACTCTTCCAGATGGAAGGAGTGCAATGATATTTTTTATCTCGGCACGCTCTGGCTTTGACCTGACTTTGATCGTTCCGATCACTTGCGTACGTTGCTACGACAACAAGACTCATAATCTTATGCTATCAGCAGACAGGATAGCGTTGAATAATCGGGGTTAGTTGTTACTGTGTCAAGTCAAGTCAAGTTTATTTGTATAGCACATTTCATACACAGAGGAAATTCAAAGTGCTTCACATAAAATGGATGACAGGAAAATAAAAGAATAAAAGAAGAGAATAAAATGGACATTTAAAAGCATCACAACAAAACTTAAAGAAAAAGAGTATAAAAAGTGCATTAGGCAACAGGCGCAGCAGTTGCGAAAAGAGCTAAAAACTTATAGAGGACTCATTGGGTTTGCATAATAGAATAAATCAATTTATCTATATTGAGTCCCCCGACATCATGACTATAAACATGACTACTACACACACATAAAACTCAGGTCTGGGTACGGTGTCCTCTTTTCCTCTATACTGCAGTTTGGACGCCAAGCATACCCCCGCTTGTACCTTGCGTCATCTGTCATCATGTCCTGTCATTTTAATTTTTTAATTTTTGATGTTTTCCTTTTGTGTTTTTCTCCCAAGTTTTGATTTCAAACGATCTCTGTCCTCCGCAGACGATGAAGACCGGCTTGAGACACGTGTTTGAGTTCCTGCTCCATGACTTCCCTCCCTCGCCTTTCTATGCCACACCATTCCACTGTGATGCCCAGCTGGAGTGGGTCTGCCAAATAGCCCGGGGTAAGAGGACACCACTATGATCTGTATGTGTGTGCGTGTGCACGCGTTCCAAGTGTCTGTTGTTTTGTGTGTGTTTGTGAAGAGCTAACGCTTCCTCATACATAGAGGCTTCTTATTAAAAGAGATTTGTAATTTTATAGATTAGTTTAATAAAAGGGATTTGGTATGACACATACACACACATACAGTATATATACTGTATATATATATATATATATATATACAGTATATCATTCATTGCATTATATGCTAGTTTCTCTTGCAGTTTTTCTGAGCTAAATGTTGTAGTCAGCTAAAGGAGCTACTTGGATTCAGAAATCAGGGACAAGCGGTACTGAAGTCAAAAGTTTGAGAAACACTGAACTAGAATGTAACATGATCAGGTGATTTGAACAGTTTTGGTCATATTCTGCTGCTAATTCACTCTTTGATTGTGTTTCAACAGGAAAGACACCAAAGAACCCCGACTGGTACCAGCCTGGTAAGCCCAGTCTATGAATATCTTTTGAGTCTAGATTCTGACCTATCAGTGGCCAGAATATTCCCGATTCAACATTGTCTTTTGCAATGGGTAGCACACCAACTATTGCTGTCCACAATACAGTATATCCAGATTTTTAGACTGCCGTCTGTTGTGTGTTTTTTTCAGGTGGACACCATGAAACGTCCATATTTGTAGATGGCCGGGAGTTTTGGTTTGTGACGGAGCCGAAGCTGACGTTTGAGGAGGCGAGACTCTTTTGCAGTGGGAATGGCAGCAAACTGGCTGCACCAGTCAGCTTCACCGCGGCCAGACAGATCCACCAGCAAATATCAAAGGTACATGACAGGAGACCATATCTGACCATGGCAGGACACACTCATAGTAGTGGCATAACATACTATGAGATATGGATAGCGCCCTGAGTTTACAGTCACAAACATTATTATTAGGATAGTGTGTGTGTGTGTGTGTGTGTGTGTGTGTGTGTGTGTGTGCGTGCGTGTTATGTCTTACATATGTTCTTATTTAATCCCATGATGTTGTTCTGACACTTGTGATGTTGTTGAACAGATGTCAGGTTCTCCCAAGCAAAGCTGGTGGGCCGATATGAGACAGCCTGGGCGATACTACCCAATGACGTAAAGCAATACACGACACACTGTATAAATATATACATTGTAAAATATTATGTTACGAGCAGCACAGACATTGGCTTTAATAATGTGTGTTTTATGTCCCAGGTTGAACCAGATGCACTTCTACCATTCCGTCTTCCTGGGCAGATGCACCTCTATCAGTCCTGAAAACCTCTTCCCAGGTGAGTCAACATCACTTCATTCCTATTCATAGCTTTCAAGGGGCGTTACGTGCTGCCGGGAACGCCCACCTGGCGGTCAAAAAAACAACTTGTTCATTCCGTTGCCTGCGAGTCAGTCGACTCACGCTGTTTGGCTTTTTTTTCTACCATCAAAGTACACACGTCTTTGCTCTTTGCAGCCAACATTTCATCAAAGGTAAGCTCAAGTAACGTTACAATAATGATTAATACCCCGTTAACGTTACCTTACCTTTGATAAAATGTTGGCCGCAAAGAGCAAAGACGTGTGTACTTTGATGGTAGAAAAAAAAGCTATTTGCATTTCCCCTGCCCAGCGACTGAACCACCCGCACAAATCCACAACCTCCTCCTTTCTTTCTCCGACGGGATTCTGTGAAAGCACAAGCCAGGCGTGTCTCCTCGTCGGTTTAGTGCAACCGATAGCACAACAGGTAGGCTATCGGCACTTTGGCTGAACAAACACTACACAGCGTGAGAAACTAGTCGACACGGCTGGCAAGTTGTTTTTTTGACCGCCAGGTGGGCGTTCCCGGCAGCACGTAACGCCCCTTGAAAGCTATGAATATAGGCCCTTTTCACAGCAACCGTTTTGAGGTGCTAAAGCAGGAAGTAAAGCAGCTGCAACCAATTACATCAATGAGGGTCCTGGCACTGGAACACCTAAATGGAATGGGACCATCATACATTTGGTATCGGTTACACCTGCTTTACTTCCCGCCTTTACCGCCTCAAAACTGTTGGTGTGAAAAGGGTCCATACAACCGAGTTTAGTAGCCCAATCTGGTGTTAAAGGAACACTCCGCCCATTTTCAACCAGCTTTGTATCATTAGAACATCAGTAGTATATCAGAAAACTGTAAACTGTTTTGAAGTCTGTCATTTAATTTGACAGTTATTGAGTGTTAAAGTGTGGACCAGTGACATCACTGGTCCACACTAACTCAAATTAATAACTCACTAACTCAAATCAACTCTCAATAACTGTCAAACTAGATGAATTGATGAATAATTTGACAGTTATTGAGAGTTGATTTGAGTTAATGAGTTATTAATTTGAGTTAGTGTGGACCAGTGATGTCACTGGTCCACACTTTAACACTCAATAACTGTCAAATGAAATTACAGACTTCAAAACCGTTTACAGTTTTCTGATATACTACTGATGTTCTAATGATACAAAGCTGGTTGAAAATGGGCGGAGTGTTCCTTTAATCCCAGAAAAGGCTTCATGTACGTTATACTCGTGATCTCTCTTACTCACTCACACACGCGCGCTTCCCTGTCATATATTTACTTGCAGAGTATGAGTACAGTTGTGATCGTCAGCTGTCCTTCGTGTGTGAGCTGCATAACGTCACGTCGGTGGAGAGGAACCCTCTGGAGCCTCACGCCGGAGGGACCGCGTGTGACCAGAATTCATTGGCCTTCAGAAACAAGGTCTGACTCTCCTACACACTGAGTGCCTGTTAGGCTGACCCTCTTATTGACTCGCAGGGTCTGACTCTCCTGGTTTTATCTTGTAAAACATAAACACATGGCTTTAAAGAGGACATGAGACATTTGATCATAGGACTCTAGCTTTTCACCTCATTCAAGACAGGACACTGCTTTCAAGTCTTAAATTGACCTACGTTTGCTAGAAAATGTAACAACATTTATTTCAGCTTTTCGCCAACTAGGGCGCTGCGAGATGATGTCACTAGGTTGGCTGTAGAGTGCAGTAGTAAGGAGTTTGAACGTTTTGATGAATCAAAACAACCACAATCCAAGTCAGAAACCAACAACACCATATGCTGTGAGCCTAAAATTCAAAATCCTTACTACCAACACTTAACTAGCATGTACTCTACTCTACTGTACTGTACATCCATTGTAAATAAGAATTTGTTCTTAATGACTTACCTGGTTAAATAAAGGTTAAATAAAATAAAATAAATACTGCACTGCACTGTACTGTACTGTACTGTACAGTCAACCTAGTGACTCTTTATAGCACATCTAGGTACATTTCAGACTTGAAAGCAGTCTTGCCTGAGGTGAAATGCAAATGAACTGACCTCTGATGAACTCTGACCTGTATTTTCCAGTGCTACACAGTGAGGCGGCCCAGTCTGAACCTGTCATTCAAGACGGCCAATGAGCAATGCATGACCATGAAGGGAACTCTGCTCACCATATCTGACCAGGTGGAGCAAGGTGAGCATGTCCACCCAGCTGCTCTTCTGGCACCACCACTACAGTGACTGAACATAGCAGGCATGTCAGGCCTATCGTAACGCACATGGTGTCGACTGGCACATGCCTCGTCTTGTTTGTTTTTTAAAGCCATAATAGCTTCATGTTGACCAAGGAAACATGCCTTTGTTTTACAGCAGCGGCTGGTCAGATTAATTTACAGTGATGTGGGATTTTGGTAGCTTCCTGGACATGATGTAACCCTCAAATGGAAGAATTGCATGTGTTTTTTTCTCTCTCTCTCTCTCTCTTTCCATTCACTGCCATTCTATGAAACATTGCACGAAACGGGTCCGACAATCACAATTCTAGCCCAAACGCCATTTTTATTTTATTTTGCTGAATTTGTTTTAATTAAGTTTTGTTTGTTATTAAACCAACAAGTGTAACACCAAAATCTGGTCCGATATCGCTGTTACACTTGTTCAAACTGAAAGGTTTAATAATGTAAAGAAAGCAATTCACAAATTAAGCAAAAATTTGTTTCGTTTTTTTGGTCCACCCCCCTCCCCCGGCAGAATCTGCTTTCTGCAGAATCGGCTAGTTCAACGTGCCACAAAATGCCACATTGAACCACTCGAGTATTTATTATGCCTCCGCCGGCGATAGCCAGGCCGGAGGCATTATGGATCCGGGTTGTCCGTCCGTATGGCTGTCCGTCCGTCCGTCCGTCCGTCCGTCCGTCCGATGTTTGTTAACGCGATATCTGAGGAACGCCTGGACGGAATTTCATCAAATTTGCCTCAAACATCGACTTAGACTCAAGGATGATCTGATTAGATTTTGGTGGTCAAAGGTCAAAGGTCAAGGTCACTGTGACCTCTCGAACGCCATTTTCAAGCTTGTTAACGCGATATCTGAGGAACGCCTGGACGGAATTTCATCAAATTTGCCTCAAACATCGACTTAGACTCAAGGATGATCTGATTAGATTTTGGTGGTCAAAGGTCAAAGGTCAAGGTCACTGTGACCTCTCGAACGCCATTTTCAAGCTTGTTAACGTGATATCTGAGGAACGCCTGGACGGAATTTCATCAAATTTGCCTCAAACATCGACTTAGACTCAAGGATGATCTGATTAGATTTTGGTGGTCAAAGGTCAAAGGTCAAGGTCACCGTGACCTCTCGAACGCCATTTTCAAGCTTGTTAACGCGATATCTGAGGAACGCCTGGACGGAATTTCATCAAATTTGCCTCAAACATCGACTTAGACTCAAGGATGATCTGATTAGATTTTGGTGGTCAAAGGTCAAAGGTCAAGGTCACTGTGACCTCTCGAACGCCATTTTCAAGCTTGTTAACGCGATATCTCAGGAATGCCTTGGCGGAATTTAATCAAACTTGTCTCAAACATCGACTTGGACTCAAGGATGAACTGATTAGATTTTGGTGGTCAAAGGTCAAAGGTCAAGGTGAGCTCTCCAACGCCATTTTCAAGCTTGTTAACGCGATATCTCAGGAATGCCTTGACGGAATTTAATTTTACTTGCTTGTATTTAGACTTTATCACCACCCTGCTGCCGAACATAACGGAGATGGATAAGATATGGATTGGACTGAAGCTGAAACCCAGCGATCCGGAATGGGTGGATGAAAGCCCGGTCTCCTTCCTCAACTTTAACTCCCTGATCCACGGCATGCTGAGGCCCATCCGCATCCAGGTGAGATCACTTCCCCTCCCCTGCAGTTCTGTGTTCGCAGTGCTGAGCTGGATTTGACCATGCAGGATGTTATTTCAGCTGGAAAACACAAAACTGCTATGTCATTACAGCTATTCTCCAGTAGTTTGAATAGTTTTCTTCTAGTACTGGCCTATGGTAGCTCATACTAAAGTACATTTTGAATGGAAAAATAAGACTAAACTTAAATTGAAATTGTCATTTTGTTTGTTTGTTTGTTTGTTGGTAGCCGTTTGCTCAAGACCCCATGGACTTGTGTGTGTATATGATCAACAACCCCAACAACCACATGATGGGTACCTGGGACTTTGGTGCCTGCACAGACCAGCTACATATGGGCATTTGCCAGCATTATGCAGGTAAATCATGACCACCACCACAGTCATGTGCACCGCAGGACAGGTGTGGTACTACTGCTGAAAATACACTACAGAAAGTTTGTAAAATTTTTAAATTTTTTATTTCCCCTTTTTCAGAATATAGAAGGAAAGCAAATGTAAAATTGGAAGAAAAAAAAGTTTAGACCAATTTAATTGGAGATCATTTGGACAGAATCACCTGATCATCTTCATTCTAACTTTCCATTGTTGACAAAGGCAAGGTTTTGGGGTAGACTGCCAAATTTTCAGAAAGTAGTAGTCATATTTCTTAAAATACATTTTCTCCAGGGGTTCACGTCTTTTAATTCATGAGAGCCAAAGAGGCTATTGAGAGGTGCCAATTAGAATTTTCCGCCACGGAAAGAGCTATATCTATGAATTTCATGTTCATTGTAGAATTCCCTTAGCCTTTATTTGCTTGAGGATGAAATGTCTCATAACACCATCCATCCTCCATCATTGAGCAGTTGGAAAATACAAAGAAATAACTGTTCCGTTCGGGGGTTTAGCCTACTATGAAGATGTTCCACACGCCTCACTAACTTCCCTCTGACATCAGATAAGCTGGAGGAGCCCCAGGTTTCCTCGGAGCCCTTCCAGGTCAACAACCACACCTTCCTGCTGCTGCAGCAGAAGAACCTCACCTGGTTAGGGGCCATGGAACAGTGCAACCTAAAAGACATGAACCTGGCGAGTGTGGCCGACACGTTCCTGCAGTCCGTCCTCAGCGTGCGCGTGAGCCGTGCACGCATGCCCATGTGGATCGGACTCTTTAGTGAAGACGTAAGTGTACCAAAACAACTTGTTCAGTTTTGTTTTGTATTCATACTAGTTCTAATACCCATTTAGAGGGCTTTCATAGTCCACTTCCCTGGCTGATTCCAGCTCTGCTCAGGTGTGCTCCGTCAGTAGCTAATGATTGTGCTCTCCATGGTGCTGAACTTGTCTTTACTCATTCTAGGCCATAAGTCTCTTAAAACAGATGCGTTGGCTCCCGTCAGCACGGGAATAAGCCAGGACATCCACACATCCACTAATTTCTCCAATCACCTGCATCGGTTTTGTTTACATGCGTTGTGATTGGTCGAATACCATCAAACTTCCTCCGGTCTGAAGCGTGTCGGGACATCCGCTGAAGGCAGGCAAATCTGCTTATTTATTTCTCCAATAGAGAGCCGCAGGGATGACATATTTTTGTAGTCAGAATGCGGAAGTCCCGGACTTCCTGGTTCTTCACTCTTTCTGTCTATGGGATTTTTGAATGGGTTTTTGCCGCAATGCTTCAAATAAGGTATCTGGGCAACGCAAGCTTAATCAAACACGAACCAGTGTTCAGCCGGATAATCTTCACACATGAGGACCACTTTTATGAGTTTTGAAGCGTAAATGCGAGCCCTAGAAGTAAAAAGCTTGTGCTAAGCTAATCCATAACTACACACAGTGTCGCATAGGCTTCCACGTCACGTCAGCACTCAACCTGGACTGTTGTTGATGTGTGCGCTGCTGTGCACTGATTACCCCGGGCTGAACGGGCTGAACCAGGTGAGGGAAAGATCATTTCCGTGTTCGTCCTTTGAAGTGATGACGTTATTGACGTATAATATCCCCGTCGACTCAACAGTGTAGTCTCATTTAGCCGCTTGCTGGCTAGCCACCCTTTTAATGGCACGTAAAAGCTTCAAAACTCATAAAAGTGGTCCTCATGTGTGAAGATGATATTACTAAACACTGGTTCGCGTTTGATTAAGCTTGCGTTGCCCAGAGACCTTATTAGAAGCATCGCGCCAAAAACCCATTCAAAAATCCCATAGGCGAAAACAGTGAAGAACCAGGAGTGTTAGCATCGATGATTTCCGGACTCGTTCCTGCGGCTCTCTATCGCCTGCATCAGTTTTGTACAAAAGAGTTAACTTCTGGACTGTTCCTGGACTCAATTTCCCATAATCCTCCACACCTCACATTTGCCCTTTCCCCTGATTCACCCATGCACACACCTGCCAGTAATCACCCATGCACACCTGATAGCACTCTGGACTAATTAGCCCCACTCACTCTGCCACTCAATTTAAACCCTCTGCTCAGTGTTACTTTGAGAGCACCTTTTTAACAGGTTTTGCTTACACTTGTCGTGATTGAACTTCCTCTGGTCTGAAGTGTTTAAAGCAAATTTTAAATGGCTAAATGACAGACTGTCTGGAGTATTTGAAGATTGTGGAAGAGATAGACTGGCTTGAGAGACTATCTATCCACTTTGCCACTTTTGCCCATTTAGTCTGCCCTAATTTACCTCATTGAAACTGTCACCGCCGTTAGCCGTGCCAAATATGAATGCTGTCAGGCTGAAGGTGTCCGAGGAAAATGAAACGGAGATATACATTATACATGCATAAGTAGGTTTGCTCATTTATATGTAAGATCGCCTACACTACTGTACCAGTCAAAAGGTTGGACACACCTGATTGAACGGATTATCTTTTTCATGATCTTAAAAAGCCATTTTGATCTCTAAAGGCTTCTGCTTAAATGCTTGAAATGTGTTTCTTAGATAAATATAAATAAATATAAATGGTGAAGTTGGTGCCTATATTAATTTCTTTCCAAAGCTTTTGCCTTTACCATCAAAGCAAAGTGTGGCTACTTTAAATAATCTAAACTATAAAATAGTTTAGATTGCATTTTGTGTTATTTCATCGTTTTGATGTCTTTACTGTCATTCTAAATTGTCGTAAATATAAAGAGGAATGCATGTGTTCAAACTCTTGATTTGATTTGATTTGATTTGATTTGATTCATAATAAAATAGTACAATAAAATACATCATAGCTTTAAAAACGGACAAGGATGACACAATAAAGTCACAGACTTATTTCCATTGTGGTCCTTTGACTGATAGGTTACTTCTCTAGTTTTCCACATGTTTCACAATTTGTTTTTTATTTGTTTTAAATTTTTTGACGTATGTATTATTGTGTTTCAGGACGGGACCCACTACCGCTGGACCGACCACAGCCACATCGTGTTCAGCCGCTGGTCTCCGGAGCAGACCAGCGGCTCCTGTGTCTACCTGGACACCGACGGCTTCTGGAAAGCCACGGACTGTGAGGAGCAGCTAGGAGGCGTGATCTGCCACAAGCCACATGGTGAGTGCTGGTACTGCAGCATGCAGAAATACAGAGACAACTCCCTCCTATCTACTCCTATGGTTCCCACTAACCGTGGAATTTCTGGAATATTAGGAAGTTAGGGCGTTTCATTCATTCTCTGAGGATTATTTGGGAATTGTATGAATGGGTCACTTCCTTCCATAGAAAGTCAAAGAGAAGTCTGTAAGAATTTTGCATTCACACTAGGGTGGAAAGCCTTTACTCCAGGGATACTCAACTTGCTTTGCCCGGGGGCCACTTTCGTGAAATAATAGAAGGCCAGGGGCCAGTTAATAAACAATCAATATACATTTTTCTGTAGCGGATTGTAGTTTTTTTTTAGTCTGACAATGTTGTGCACACCGGATAGTTAGTTAGGTTAAGTACCTGGGTAGCGAGCAGACGGCGGTATTTGACAATTTAGCAGCTAAATCATCGATTATTGAAAGATATTCCATATTCCAGACTGAAATGCTATAACAGAAGTGGAGTATTAGCCAGAATGACATGAACATTTGGACACTTATTCAGCGGGTATCTTGCATGTTGCGTTCAGGTTCACTGTTAATTTTTTTTAATTTTTTTTGCAATTCCCTGTGTGGCCCGCGGGCTGCCAGTTGAGTATCACTGCTTTACTTCATCCTTCACATCTACTCCAGTGTTTATGATGCAGCGTTAATGCATACTGATATGTGGACTATCTCTTGTGATAGTCCCTGCCTGCTGTTGTGTCTTGAGAAAGACAGCCTGAGCCTACCCTGATGATGGCCTTGTTCTGTAATCGCTGACCTCTGCTGACATGCCTCAGTGTATGTGTCTCAGGGCGGAACACTATACGCCAAGCCTACGCTGCAGCAACGCTGAAGCAACGCAGCGCGGAGGCAGTTTCATTTCAGCGTCCTTGTTAACAGGCGAGGCCGATCACACCGGTCGCACGCCACGCCACACTGAAGCCAAGCTGAAGCGACGCTGCACGCGTTTGTTTGTTTATTTAGATCCCCATTAGCTACTGTAAAAAACAGTAGCTACTCTTCCTGGGGTCCACATTAATATTTTACAATACTTCAATTATGAAAATACATTATATTCACATACAAACATTATTTATATACATATCTGTATCATTCTTACTCATACATGCTACTACAACCACTTAGACACACAAGGCAAAAACCAACAAAACACATAACCACAAACACTAGCTCAAAACTGATCTAATACATACAATTGCTCTATATAATAATTGAATATGTAATTAATTGAATAAGTGAGAAAATAAATTCCTTTATAACAATGAAAAGCTCAAAAACAAAGGTCATGTTATATTTTACAGTTCTTGTGTAAACAGATATAATTTTAGTTTTTTGTTAAAGCATGTTTTATTACTTTGTGAAATCAAAAAATGTGGTAATGAATTCCATGCCACCATTGCTCTGTAATAAACTGTTCTCTGAAATAGACTACCGTAAATTCCGGACTATAAGCCGCACCTTTTTCCCCGTTTTTTGGCCTTTTTTGGCCCCTGCGGCTTATATAACGGTGCGGCTTATCTATGGATTTTTTCAAAAAAAAAAAAAAAAAAATCTCTCTTTTTTAGCACTCTTTCTAACTATAAATCCACTTCTGTTTTAATTTCCTCTCTTGCCCTCTTTTCACCACACCGCGGACACTGTGTGCACTGTTATGTTGTTTTGTTGAAATGTTAATAAATGGGAGCTTCCTCAAACAGCCATCTCTTTCCCGACAATCCCCTCTGTGCATGAACCCTTACATATGGTAATTAAACATTAAAACACAATAAAAAATAATAAAAAATACCATTAAAACACCCGCGGCTTATAGTCCGGTGCGGCTTATATATGTAAAAAACAGTCAACTTTGCAGGTGCGGCTTATACACCGGTGCGCCTTATAGTCCGGAATTTACGGTAGTTCTGCATGGAGGCAACTGCGTGCTGCAGCTTCTGGTCTATTTTTCAAGCGTGCAGCCAGGCGAGGACAAAACAGAGTGATTCTGGTGTGAATAGCAAGGCTCCTGCTTCTGTGAAGCGCTGCTTCTGAGATGTCTCTGGTGTGAACCAAGCGTCAGGGAGATATGCAAAGAAAGAGGTTTTGTTTTAAACTTTTTGTTATCAACTTTGGTAGAAGTTGTTGATTTTCCATTATTTTTTAACACTCAAAAAGGCAGAGGTGGGTCAGAGAAACATGACATAGAAAAGGTGGGGAAACCGTATAATGCACAAAAACAGATTTATTTGCTACAAATTGTGCTGAAAACGCTTTTTAAACTGCAAATTAGAAATGTGAATATTCTGAAATAATCAAAATAAAATGTGCAACTTATTTATTACAGAAGAGACCCCCTCTACACCAGAGGATGTCGCAGTGAGGTGTCCCCACAAAATCAACGGTCCACCCTGGATCCCCTTCAAGAGCAACTGTTACTCCTTCCAGCTGGTGGCCTCCAGATGGGAAAACTTTGACCACGGACAGATCCACGACACCTGCAAGAAACTCTGTAAGGATTTGACTGTTTGCTGTTGTATGGCTATTTCCTAAATGAAACGATAACAGACTGATGTAGAGCAGAAACGATGAGGAAGAAGGTGCTGACGATTGCATTTACGTTTTCAGATGGAAGTTCGGAGATCCTAACTATCCGGAATGCCGAGGAGAATGAGTTTGTCAAGCAGCAGCTGGTACCGTTCAGTAACCTGGTCCAGTTTGTGTGGCTGGGGCTGTACAAGGATGACAACGGTTGGTACTTTTCTACTTTTTTACCACAACGTTTAGTAGACTTATCGGTGGCCAATATATGTGACTACCTCAATGGACGCCATGTCTGTGGCGTCTGGGTAGTGTAGAGGTAAAAGCCCTCGGCTACCACCGCGGAGATCCGGGTTCAATTTCTGCCAGCGCTGCTTCCAGCTTTGTCAGACGTTCCTAGAGACACAATTGTGTAATAAATACATTTAAACCCTGAGCAGATTGGACTGGACCTCCCTCCTTTAATTCAATATGATCATTGTACCATAGTGACAGAGAAGTAACAGAGAAGACTAGACCACTAATTGAGATGCCGTAAATTCACCCAGTTTGCCCAAATGAAATCCTGGTGTTAAGTATGTGGCCGTGTCTTTGGCCGTTGTGTTCTGCTGTAGATGACCAGATGACATGGTACGACGGCACAAAGGTCCAGTACTCCAACTGGAGGTCCGGCCGGCCAGACATAGATGGAGAGTTCATGGCGGGTCTCAACCCCGACGGAGTCTGGGAACTCATCACCAACCGGCAGTATTTCTCACCCTTCAAACAGAGGAGCATTGTGGTCTGCAAACTGGACAATGGTTGGTGGATCCCACTTCTACCTCACTACTCCATACGTCTTCTCTCTCCTGACACGGTTCACTATATACTTATACATTGCAGAAATGTCGTGGTTAAAGTCATCTTTTCTCATTCGTTTGCTTTAATTCTCCCCTGCTAAGAATCCAAAAAGGAGTACAACCAGTCGGCCAATGATCTCCAACAATACGGCAACCTGACGTACCACGTCGTCACCAGGAAGTTGAGTTGGTTCCAGGCGCTGGAGGAGTGCGGTCAGCGTGGAGGACACCTGGCGAGTGTCCACGACGTCCAGCACCATGGACATGTGGAGCTCATTGCCAAGACGGACGGCTTCCCGCTCTGGATTGGCCTGTCCAACCAGGAGGTAAGAAGAACCACCGCCCGGACCAGAACCTGTGCTTTCAAAGTTCTTAAGAGACTTTTTTTCTTTTTTTTTTGCTGAATTATAATTGAGCTTTGTTATAAGACAAGTAAGATTCTGTATTTAATTTTCATGATGGTGAAGAGATGCACGCAGTCATGTGGTGTGAGGCATGCCAGAGCACCTCGTACGTCTTGGCTCACATTTCTCTCCGACTGTGAACCAGATGGGCTAACTAACTATGACTGTGTCGCTCCACGCAGGCCAGTGGCTCAGCCTACGAGTGGTCCGACGGGACCAGATACGACTACAAAGTCGCCATCACCGACTCGCGGGAGGCGTCGAGCTCGGACGGTCAACGAGGCGGCTGCGTGTTCATCACCACTTCCGGGTACTGGGTCAGAACCAGCTGCCACACGCTGCTAGACGGAGCCATCTGCTACAACACCACCTACAGCACCGCTTCCCAGAGTAAGACGCCGATGTGTTTTGTGGCGTTGTTCGGCTTCCATCACGCAGGATATGGAACTGATTGAAATTGTCAACATTGAATGTTTAGTCGCTTAATTTTGAGGCATCACAAGCCAAAAAGGTTGAGAAGAAAAAGTCATAACATTGTGTAATAGATGTGCATCTACCCTTCGACCCATATGTCTGCTAACGTTACATCAACTGTCTTCCATCTCGTCTCCGTGTGGTTGTGAATTAGGGGCCACGGTGCCAGTAGCCCCAGTGGCCAACAACTGTCCTCGGAGCGGGTCAGGTGTGTCCAAGTGGGTGCAGTACCTGGACCACTGCTACGCCTTCGACATGAGCTTCTACAACTACACCGTCTACGACATGGAAAAGGCCAAGAGCATCTGTCAGAGTCTGGGTGAGTGCTTTTTCATTCTAAAGTGCCAAAGGCAAACGATGGTGCACTTCTACACCTCCATCGTTCAGTCCGTCCTCACCTCCTCCATCACCGTCTGGTACGCTGCTGCCACTCTCAAGGACATCGACAGACTGCGGCGCATCATCTGCTGTGCTGAGAAGGTGATCGGATGCAACCTGCCATCCCTTCAGGACCCTAACCAGGATGCTGAAGCGGTCTCATAATATCATGGCCGACTCCTCCCACCCCGGGCACAAACCTTTCGAAACACTCCCCCCTCAGTAAGAAACGGAGGTCTGTCAAGACCAAAACCTCTCGCCACAAGAAGAGCTTCTTCCTGACTGCCAGCGGCCTCATCAGCAAGGCCAGAAAGCCCCCTCTACCAGGGGCCCTACCAACCCCCCATAAAACGCTTTATATCTCTATATCGCTTTACAGCTATAGCAGCTGGACTGGACACTAAAGTATTATAGCTGCTCTGTTCTACATCGAGCACCGCTTGGACTGTAATTCCTATTTAATGTAATGCCTATTTAACTTGGACTGTAAATTCATATTTATTACCTACTTAACACTCCTCCTATTCGTGTATATATTGTACATATTGGCTGCACTTGCACTTGCAATGTTGTGATTGTCTTTGGATATGTTTCCTATTTCATCTCTAAATATTGATATGACCGCTACGCTGCTGCTGAAGTAGTAGTAGCAGTAGTAGTAGTAGTAGTAGACCATTGTTGCTAGATGGATTTCAGTAGACGTAGCATGGCTTCTAAAGTTGTTGTTATTGTTTTTCCCCGACAGATGCTCAACTGCTGACTATAAATACCAAAGAGGAGAATGACTTTGTGACAAAGTACATGTCTGATAACCCTCTCATCACCGGTCGAGTATGGTTGGGTATGGACCTCGATACTCAAGGTAAACGCCACCTTTTTGATATAGAGGCTAGTCGACAGTAAAGACTTGGATCATATTAATTTAAAAGGAGGAAATAAAAAGAACTTGCAAGTAATTACGTCAGTGTTCAGCCGGTGGCAGAGAGCAAACAACCACCGGAGCATTCCTCTCTTGATTTTAATCTGAGAACTCATGACTAAAGACACAAACGTCTGTTGAGTAAGACAACACAGTGTAATCTTAATTAGCTTGTATCCCATGACCAGACTCTTGTCTCCGTGGTTTAGCCATTAATGTATCATCCCTTATGATGGTGTTACCATCTCATTGAGTGTGATATTGACCCGACACATCTGACAACTGTGTATACACACATGCACACAGTGAAGTGTTTATCGTGTGAGTAGTGATGGTCCATTCATCTGTCTTCTTTCTGCCGCTTCCCTCCTCTCTCATCACCTCTCCTCCGGTCTCTGCCAGGTGCGCCTGTAGCCTGGCTGGATGGTTCAGCGCTGGCCTTCTCTAACTGGAAGAGCGGGGATTCTGCTGTCACGGGAGCCAAGTCGGAGCCTTCCTGCGCTGTCATGGTGTCCACGGACAAAGGCACCTGGAGTCGCGTCAGCTGCCAGGCTAGCCAGAGTCGAGTCGTCTGCAAAGCTGCTGCAAGTGAGTAGGACTGCACAAACCCCCTCAACGCCACAGCGGGGAGGGGAACTGGGGTCAATAACGTGTTCGCCCCACGCATGCTATGTCACCCCCTGTGAATCTCCTCGCTGTCAGATGAAAAGAAGCGGCTAGTGACACCACATATATTAGAGGAGGCATATGAGAGTCTACACACCCTTCCCAGATCGGGTGGATCAGGGGAGGGTGGAGCAGCGACCGGGACTGCTTAGAGAGGAAATTGGCTAAGTGCAATTGGGAGAAAAAGGGGGAAAAGAAAGAAAAACATTGTTGATGTTATTTGCAGCTGGAATAAATTAGTTTTAAAATCTATTCATCTTTCAAATTTATTCATCTTGCAAACAGACGCATGCATATGCACTCACCCTCCTCGATATTGATAATGTGACTATTTTTGGGATGAGTATTCATGCTTTCATAAGATAAGCAGGGGGAAAGCGAATTTGTTTTATCCTGACCCTAACCATGTGCTCCACAGGTTCTGGAGGCTCTCCGGTGGCTCTGGGCTTCTTCCTGGTCATCCTGCTCGCCCTCCTGTTGGCCATCGCCTTCATCATCTACAAGAAGAAAAGAGCCTACTTCACCTCCAGGATCCGCTACCAGAGGAACTTTGACGAGGCCGGCTCCACCAGTATTATAACAGACGCTGATTGAGCCTGACTGAACGTCCTCAGGAAGCCTCAGGAAGTTCTTACCGTATCTGCCTGCCCTGTCAGCATTTTAGTGCGTTCAGCAACAGCAAATGCAGCCTGCTTTTTTGTTTAGTATTATTATTATTATTTATTTATTTGAGTTTCTCAATCTCAAGCCGGCCATCTTTAGAATTGTCTCTACTAAAACTGACTGTAAATATTGTTAGAATTCGCCCCATTTCATAGTTTGTTTTATTTGTGTTCTTTTAGATCTAGATTTAACGGTAGATTATTTTAAGGGATGGATCGTTGGATACCCTCTCTTTCCCCCCCCATGCTGTGAAGCCCTTTGCTTCAGCATGAGTTGGAATAGTTTTAAGTTGATTTCAAGAATTATACAAAATGTCAATTGCCCGTAGAATCCATTAATTCTGGCTAAACTCCACTGTTTTGTGTGGCTGTGATCAGAGAGCCAAACCCATGCAACCGTCATCCTTTAAAAGAGACTCAGGCCAACAATGTTGTGTTTCAAACTCACAAAGTTTTGAGTTCCAAACAAATGCATTTTAACTCTTGCAGCGATTAGAAGAACCTTTGTCACGGATGAAAAATATCACAGACTGCCTTTAAAGACTATTACTTGAGAAAACCTTGAGTTTTCAAAGGAAAGCACTGGATAGTGTGTATGTGCATTGTTGTTCTAGCAAGAACTTTTTTTTTTTTTTTTTTTTTACATTTAGCCTACAACCTAACAATGGGTGTTGTAGTCAGAATTTAATTGATGAAAGGTAAAATCTTAGTAATTTTTTTGTCCTGCTGATTAGTTTTAAAGATGTGTAGGACTTTGTCTGAGCATTAAGATCTGAAGCACACCTGTTTGGAGAATGTATACGTTTGTATATGTGTATCTGTCTTTCCTATGCACTCAAACTACTGAGCAAATATGCACTTTAATGTCATTGAGCAACAGTTCCTATTGCGTTTAAGCACAATGAAGTTTGGAGATGATTCTTCTTTACTGCTTTCTTAAGGATTCTGAAATTGGTGTTTGCACTGGTGTTTTGCTGTAAATGCTTTGTAAATATGTGATGTGTGTTTTTATAACTTGTCTGAGAACCGAACCAAAGACGCTTTGAATCTGTTGAATGTCGATAGCCTGGGCACTCCTCTCATGTTGGGGAACTGCCGCACGGCTGGTTGGGCTTGCAATGCTAACCCATTCATATCTAGATGTAAACCAAATGTTTCTCCTTTCCCACTGGTACCCTACCAAACACATCCATCAGCTTAAATCAGGTACAGTCTGCATTCTTCCAATAAAATGACCTCCCTTCAAGAACTTATTTTTTTATTGCAGTTTACTTAGTTTGAAATGTGGCGTACTGTATATCCCATCATGATCAAGTATTGAGTATACTCAACACACTTTTATAGCAATTAAAGAGCATGGTGCAGGTTAAAGAAAATTCTGAATTTACATTTTGGGCTCATGATTACAGTGAAAATACTCCAAAAAGACAGATGTTCATAAATGAGGCGTGTGACATAACAGGAGTGACATCACAAGAGGAGAATGTTCTGCTGGGGCTGACAGTGATGCAAAGTCATGGAGAGCGAAAAATGGTGACAGATACCAGGGCAGACATAAAACTACTCAGAAATCCTCATATTTTGGGCTGAAAAATGTGACTGTCACCTAAAAAGGTGACTAGTTTGCATCCCTGTGACATCACAAGTGGGAGTTCCATGAAATGGACCAGTGCCCCCTGCTGGTTACAAAAACTAGTCTAAATGCAGCTATGTGTGATTGAAAAAGAAAAAAATCCCCCAAATCCCATTGCTATATATACCCCTTCCACATATTAATGCAATGTGGTCTCCAACCTGCACCATGCTCTTTAAGGGCTTTAAAGGGAGCTTGATCTACCGTTTGTTAGTGGTCACATGTAGTGCAGAATTTACCTCACTGCAATAAAAGGTGATCATTAAGTTTTCTGGTACCCTGATATTGATAACTACAGTCTGAGCAAAATCCACAGTGACAACTTTGGCACTCTGCAGTCCACAACCGTTGCCGCAAGTCAAACTATCAAAGCCTACTCAATGCCAAACAGGCAATTTAAATGGAATATCAATATGTGAACTATGCAACAAACAAAAATATATCTTTGGGGTGGATGAGGTATTTACTTTACTTAACTGGTTTTGCTAAAGAAAAACTGCTGTGTGAAATCTGAGAAACACCAAGTGTACAAAATCCCCCCACCAGCTCAGTCCTCCTCTGACAGCCTCACCTGGGGCCCTGTTTGGGCCTCTGACAGTCACACCTGGGGCCCTGTTTGGGCCTCTGCCAGTCACACCGGGCTCAATAAAGAACCCCGGACTGCAGTGGAGCAGGCTGCCCTTTGTCTCATTCCCTTGGTGTTTGTCCATTTGCAGACGTATTATTTGAAGTGTCAAGTTTGTTATAGTTATTTCCTTTTCTGTATTTCATTAGTATTTATTGGATTATATTACTTTTAATAGTTACAGTTGTTTTCCCTTGTTTGTTTGAATCCTTTGTTAATACCTCGTTTGTGTTGAGGCAAAATCATCTGCCAACCATAGCTGACGTAAGACATTGGGTCTGACCACGTGAGACGACTTTGCAACCTGATAGAATATGGTGTTTCTAAACAGAGGAAATTGCAACTGGTTGAGGGTTTGTGTTCATAGCTGTGGATCAGATGGCTCTTGTTTGGCTACTGGAATCTTGGTGTCAAATGGAAGTAACAAAGGAAGTTTCAAATGTTATAGGCTACCCACACCTCACATGTTTCATGGCCGTTTAAGAAAATTGATGGGTACTGGTCTCTCGAGGAGAATATGCCCATTAAAATTGATCAGCAAAATAAAAAAAAATTGTTTATTCATCTGTTTCTGATACTGTGAGCTGTGCTCTCTCTCTATAGGCTCAGTGATTTCCTCAGCAATGTAGCAATCAAAGGCTAATTGAATTACTGATGCAGCAGTGGAATGGTGAATAGGCTAATTAATTAACCCCAGAACAGCGAAGATAATAGGCTATTACTCCTTAAAGCCACCAGCAGATCAGTTTTACCCAACACATTGTAGCCTATTGGCTATTGCATTGAGAGCTTTGTAGTTTGGTTAAGGTGGATGACCCCTGTGGAATGGAATTCTCCCCAGTCTCCCACATCATGGAAATTTGAGTACCGTAGTTTTTTTTTGCTATTTAGGCCACAAGAGGCGCTGCTTTATAACAAACATGTTTACTGTGTCTCCCCCCTCCTCCCTTACCTTTCTTTTTTTTCTGTCGGTTTATTTTGGCCTGGCATTTTCTTTGTTGTTTCTCATTGTGTTTATTCTACTCGGGGTCGGGGTGCATTTCTTGCCACATCTTTGTTGTTGAGATTATGAACCAGAGTGGTTTACACACCCGGCCACGCCCACCTGGTCAGCTACCGTTATAAATCACATGACCTTCTCTGTCAACACACAGACGCCATCGTCAATGCCTGAACGCAAGACAGATTGAAATCAAAGGTGAGGCTTACCGCTAATGTTAACCACTGCTACGTGTCGTGAATATAACATGTGCGGTGTGTCAACTGGTAAAGAAATCGATCGCGTCAACCGAAAACCAACCTGGGTCAATTAGCCACATTTCCAGACTTCGTAATGTTATCGTACGGATAACGTTAGCGTTAGTTGTCAACCGCAGCAGTAGCTAACGGCTAACACGCTAGCTGCTCTGTCGACAACCCTCGAAAACTGTTGGATATACGTCCAAACAACTAACGTTGGCGCCAACTGTTCTCTATGGTGTCAGCGTGCCAGCGAAGTAACGTTAAATAATATTAGCTAGTAGCGGTTAGCTATCATGGGCGTTATTTTCCTTGGTTCCTTCTTTGCTTCGCTTGTTCTAGCCATGGTTCTAGCTAGCGTTATAACTTCGTTAGCCCAACAAGACTCAAGGGGTGTTGTGCAAAACACGAAATACAGTTCAGAGCAGGAAATGGCGACGTTAAATTGGGAAGATACACGTTGTCCAAACTGTTTCTAACCCGTACCGTCCGCTACACATCTCAACTTTTAGCTAGCTCGATGACCAATCGCCCCGATAGGTGCCGTTGCAAGAGGAAAACACCACACCGAACTCCATTGAGAAATCTGGCATGGAAAGTTTGCCCTGCTTATTGACAAAAATGTATATCGCAGAAGACGACCGATAGGGTCTGTCTATCGATTCGCGCTACCCTATCAAAAAATGCTACTTAATGGTTTTCTACCTTAGGCTATATCAAATAAAGCCGTAAAGTAAGTGTTTTCTTCTCTTTCTTGTATAATGTTCAAAAAGTGTAATGAAATTTATGTCATGGGTAGTGTATTTTGATGGATCAAATACTCAACATCCCATTTTATCAATTTTTAATCAATATTTCAGGGGTAGCATAATTTGATAGTCCAGTAACATCCTATCAAATAATGCTCCCGTCACTTAATGCATTCATGTTGACTACTAATCAACTCACTGCCACTGTAGGATGAATGTCAGCCTACTTAGACCCCTCAATTTATCAATTTTATGTATGTTGAGGATGTTACTCACTGTACCGTTAACAACAGCGTGGACTGAAGGGTTTCAAGAAATTATGGGCGTGGCGATGAAACTTGGAAAATCGGCTTTGCGCACGCGCAGAACCACAAAGTAGCATTTCTCGACGGGTAGTAAAAATCGACAGAACACCGTAACATATCCTTAATTTACCCGTGGTTCACTTGTAAATCCGGCATATTACTGATGATGCAACACTTCAATACAATTTCAAGGCGTAAATACAAGTTGGAAATGTAAAGAGTAGTTCTCTGTAGTGCACGGTGGACCACACCTTCGAATCCGCCAGCGGCCACACTCTTGGCTGCTTTGGAGTAAACGTTAGCCGAGCGTTGACAATTCTGATATCAGGCTACCAATGATGGACAGTATTGCTAGTATTCTGTTACATCACCACGCGGCCATCTTGGTAGGAAAATAACAGGTGATTGTAATCAATTAACAGGTGATTACAGTCAAACAACGACACAAACAGCCAATGAGCTGTGTGTATTGTAGCACCATATTGGTAGGGAAATGCTTGTGACCATAGGCGCCGATTTATGTTTCTGCCAGTGGGTGCGCATGCCAACACAAGCCTAAGCCTAAGCCTAAGGGGCTAAGTAACTGATATTGGCCTTGAATTTTGGCCAGTCAGTGTTGGTCACTCCTAATATTGCAGTGAGGTTTTGATTTCAGGAGTGGCAATCTGCTGACTTTTAATGTAGTTTTAGTGTTTCTCAGGCTTTTCCACCATGCAAACACTAAAACACGGGATGCTTGCTATATACTTATGAAATGACATGTTATTATTTGGGTGATTGAAGTATAGAACAACAACAAAAATCAGCTAATCGCAGTTTCAAATTACAATCCAAAAATATGTCGGCCTTCAAAAATTCACATTGTTGAACCCTGTCCCTGACACTTAACAAAAATGAACTGGAAACTACCATTACTACAACTAGCATAGGTTTTTGGCAGTTGGTCCATAAACACCCGACATGGTTGAAGTGTCTACAGATTAAATATTGGAGCTGTTGGCAAAACAGCTGGTCTGCACTGTGCACCCGTGAGTACAGAGGGTAAAAACCCTGGAGGGCTCTCTGTTCCTGGATAGCCTCATTCTCACACAACTACAAATACTACTGCAACATATGAGACTTTGTTTACACCAGGCACTCTAACTCAGATTATCTGAATATACTCACTCAAAAACACGTGGGTGGCCCTGAAGCAAACTATGTTTTGGTGCCCCCTCCCCCCATATTTTGAGTTGTCTTTTTCCAGAGTTAAAGAAATGAATGAGTGTCTTTCTAAGATACAGGTCTGGCCGGTATTTATTCCCCCACACACAGTGAAGTCTACTGGACTGGTGCCACAGTCAGTGATGGCAGATTTAGGAATGCAGCTTTGTAATAAATTATCTCTGCGCAGCTTTGATTGCGCTCACGTGTAACGTCTTGCTCGCTCAGACACTCGGCTGTCGGTGTTACTGCTGGGCTCCTTGGAAATGTCACGTTCAAGTGACTGGGTTCATAGTCCCAAGCACAGGCACTGAGGCCTGATACCAAGTCCAGTTGGCAGCAATGCTGGCAGGGTTGACTGTCTGCATATACACAGTCACATGTGCTGCATCAGCAAACTCAGACGTGCTAGCTGGCAGCTAGCGCTCCACCAAGCCCACAGTGTTGCTACCTTTCACTTATCTGATTGAGAGATTCCAGCTCCTTTTGCCTACCCACCCAAGTGTAAACTACCACATGCCCCTTCTTGTTGTTGGTGGGGAATACAAGATGTCTGCTTGTGTGAGCAAGTTGCCTTCCTTCCTGCTAGCACATCTAGTAGGGGGTGACAGATATTGTGATTCAAATCCTCACCTTGTTTATTAGTCCATTTTGAACACCCTTCTCTTAAGCTGTTTTCACACATACAGACAGGGAAATTACCTGTGATCCAGACTGGCTATTTCCCAGAATTTCCCTTCACACCTGAGGGCTCACGTGTGAAAATAGCAGCTAAATGAAAAAATGGGGAGCTACTTGGAGTTTTATAGGCAATATTTAATGCGAAGGAATGTATCTGTGTACAAGCAGTTACAAAAGTGAAAATTAACCGAAAATGTATCGAAACCGACATTTAGAACCTCTTAACCGACTTAATCTAGCTCATGTCAATTAATTGAGTTAATGTGAATTCCCGTTAATACTTTACCCAATGCATGTTCTGTAGTAATGACCTAATATCTCTTTGTTTTTCTCTCATCTTTTGTCTTGCAACAGCCAATCCATGATGGATTCCAGGTCTCGTAGACTTCCTTTTTCTGTGTCCGCCTCGCGGTCCACCTACACGTCCCCTTCGTCCTTGTCCTCATCCTCGTCGTCCTCCCTGGGCTCCAGTAGGTTGTACGGCAGGGACAGGTTGCCCGGTAGTGACTACTTCCCCAGGGCCTCGTCGGCGCTCAAACCAGACCTAGACCACCAGGTAGGCTGATAACACAAACCAGCCACAGGGTTGAAATGACTGAAGGCTATGTGGCATTATCAAACGCACAGACTGTATGCACAACACACAATATTTTCTATTATATATATATATATATATATATATATATATATATATATATATGTAGTGTAAATAACAGTGTAGTGTATCTATAATGCTGCCTATGGATTCTTATGTCACAGTAGTGATGTAATCTTTTGGTTCTCAGGATTTGTTTTGTGTTTTTGCTATTTTTTTTCAGTTTTTGTATTTGTCTGATTTATTTAGGTCTAACCCGAATACAGAATATCTCAACTGGAATACTGGAATAGTGTCTGTTTAAGTTGGAGAAACCAGAGAGTTGGAGAGACCATTTTTCCCAAGCCAAACCGAACAAGAGTAAACTTGCACTTATTCGGCTGGACTCGGTGCCACACAGCTTTCTAGAGCATCCTGGAGAGAGAACCCCTCTAGCAAGTTCTTTTCCTACGAGTTCCCTCAGGAAAATAACTTGCTAGAGTGTTCTCTCTCCAGAATGCTCCTGAGGAAACTCTTAGGAGAAGAACTTGCTAGAGGGTTCTCTCTGGAATGCTCCTCTTAACTTCTCTCAGGAGCATGGTAGCTAGCTAGCCACTTTATCTGTGGTGCCCCAACAGCAGCCACTTTGGTGAGGCTTTTAATAGGCCAGCCTAGATTCCTGGCCGCTCGGGTGTATTTTAGCCCCGCTGCTCGTCAAAGCCAGTCTCTCCATAGGAAGATAGAGTTACTGCTTGGCCTCTGCCCTGCCTGCTCGCTCCTGCTCTTTCCAGAAGAGTCCAGGCTAGGTGCAAAGCCACAGGCTAGGTGCAAAGCTACAACAAGCTAGTTGGCGCTATCACCCTGTGCTGTGACTACCGTATTGGTCCGAGTATAAGGCGCATTCTTTTCACATAAGCCGTTTTCCCACATGCGTACCGGAAAATTACCTGCAAGTCAATATCGGACATTTCCCTTCACACCTCTCCTCTGGCATGTGGGAATCTATCAGCGAAATTGCCTGTAGGGGGGGGGGGGGGGGGGGCGGCACTGCAGAGCGGGTGGGGAGTGACGTGTCGGCAAAACTCCGAATGGTGAAATAAGTTTGCTTGTTTATCCGTTCACCTGCATCGCGTTGAAGCACTTTACAGACTGGCTTCCTTCATTTGATGTGTCCGGGCTTGCCTTGGCTGTCGGCAACGTAAGCAAAATACTTCCACTTTCGCTTCGTGCATTTGCTTAGTCCCTGTCGGGCTGTGACTTAAGGAGGAGGACGGACTGTGGCCAGAGAGCGAGCAGAGAGGAGAGGGGAAAATCAGCACAGCACACCCACACATGAAGCTGACATAGGCTACTGCTGTTATTATCACAAGATCATTTCGCCAGTTTGCTTTAATGTGCGCGAATTATTAGATTATGCCCGCTGGAACATTAAGCAACGTGTGTACACATCGCCCATGAGAGTGTCGCGGAAAATGAATGCACCCGTTTCTCACTAGTATCCGCTAAAGCGCATACCGCTCTTCTGACAGGCTAGAAAGTGGTGAAATCTCCGCGACGACGGGGTCGCGCTTATACCGGCACGGTGCCTTTCTCACATGCAGGCATTAGACCACGTACCGGTCATTTTGCGGTACAAAGCGCATGTGGGAAAAGGGCTCTACACACACACAGACACACACACGCAAGCATCATGCCCATTGAAACTGAGGGGGCCTCCGATTTTTTTTGAAGAAAAAAATTCATGGCGGTCATTAGTAGTAGAGCATCGATCCCCTTTTCAAACATGTGAAAATGAAAAGCCGTTAGTTATTATAGGCATAGTTTGCATAGCACGTTAGTTGGCTACTTGTACCTACCATGCAGCTAAAGTTAGCATTGTAATGTTAGCCAGAGCTGTTATGGCAGTGAGCTGAGCAAGATTTAGCTATTTCAAGAAAAGTGGCAGCAGTGTAGAAGCTAGTGTAGAAGTGAGTGACTAAGCGAATAACCATAAAAGCACAAAGAAATTGACCAAAATCTCGAAATAAATGTACAGTATTTACCCTAATGAGAAAAAAGAGCAAAATATTCATGGTTAAAACTGAATAATAAACTAGAAGTAGAGAAAATCCCGCATGACACTGACCTTACTGGTAAACTCTTTATTAGAAGATAAATAGGGAAACAACGTTTCGGTGCTAGACCTTCATCAGGTTATCCTACGCACCTGATTTTAAAGTTTTTTTTTTAGGTGTGTAACAGCTCTTTCACAGACTAAAACTGAATAATGACATCACAACAGTCCATGATATTCTTGAATGTGTCCATTCAAGAATACTGACCACCCCCCTGTGTGTCTTAGACTTCTCGTCGCCTGAGCTCGCCCAGAGACTACAGCAGCTCTGACTTTCGCTCCCCCAGCTGGAAGCTGCCATCTTCGCCCGCCTCCTCCTCCACATCATCCTACGACCGGTCCTGGACTGAACGCCCTCTCAGCAGCAGGAGCCAACTGGTACGGAGGATGTTCTGTGCTATGTGTTTACGGCAGGCACCTACTGTAAAGTATATTTCTTTGTATTTGAAAATGTAGTTAATAATAGTTTAAGAAATAAGTTTAGTGAACTGTCAGGCCTCAGTTGGGGACTTCTTTTTGATCACCGTTTTGGGGGGTGTTTTTCCAGAGTGATTCTGAGAGGAGGTTGGGGACGTACTCGGGACTGGTGAACGCCAGCGACGATGGAGATTCTAAAAGGGCCAAACTGTCGTGCAGCAACAGAGCGGCCTACCTGAGGACGGCGTCCACCTCGCTTACAGGATCCACCTACTCCAGCAGTGGGCTTGGCAGTGGCACAGGTAGATGGCGTCGGGCTTTTCGAGGTTATAAGATGAGCGAGGCTTGTTCACATTTCATGTATTTCACGTTGCCCATGTTGTTTTCTTAGGGACGCACCAATATCGCTATCTGGGCCAATACAGTCCAAAAAGTAAGTACTTAGCATTGAGACGTGAGACGCTGCCGAGAGATTCAATACCGTAGCTTGTGCGTACTCCTGTGCAGGCCGCAGCCTGGATTGTGTGCATTTCAACAAGGTGGCTTGTGTCGCAATCTGGTTATGAAATATTGTCTTGTTGAAGAGGTTGCATGATTGGTGTGTGTGTATATATACATGTACATATGTGAGCAGGGTGTATATGTACATGTACATATGTGAGCACGGTGTATATATACATGTACATATGTGAGCAGGGTGTATATATACATGTACATATGTGAGCAGGGTTCGCACAAGGTCCTTGAAGTGCTTGAATTCTGCTTAAAATGAATTTCAAATTAACCACATACCGCTGTCTGTCACGTCTTAGATTTTGATTAAAGTTTGATGATGATGAACGTAGCAAAGTACTGTATATAAATTTAGGTTTGACAGTCATGACAAAAGTCATGAGAATCAATTAGATTTTAGACTGTCTTTTCTCCCGCGGACTGTGTGGGCAGTGCACAGCGCTACGGTGTATGATTCGATTAAATCTTATGACGTGATATAAGATCATTCATTGTAGCACCGCACGCACCACTCTCTTCAATGAGGAAGTGGAAATCCAGACCTTGTAGAAAAGTGCCGATTTTGGGGCTTTGGGTTGAAATTAATGTCTCCTACTTTCTGAGGCACACAATTACTCACATAAGACCCTAAATTTAATAGTTGGAAGGTTTTTGTGGATTTTGGTTTCCAGGGACTTTAACTTGTTTATACCTGTAGACACCCTTTTTAGCACCGCGCAAACTCAATATTACTAGTGGACCCGTTGAGTTACACACACCCTGGTCTGGAACTGGAACACAGGGGTCTCCAAAGCCACGGGACGGGACACACTCAAGTTCATCATAAATCACTCATGTATAGAATTGGTGATGTCACTCGAGCACTCAATGATGATGTCATTAGTGAGTGATGTCATCAGTGATGATGTCATAGCTCGAGTAACATCACATCGTTAAGTAATTAGGGCAACCATTAGTTAATTGGGGCTATGAGGGTTATCTTGGCCCTAATTATCAAATTAAAAGATCCGGCTGTTAGGCCCCGCAGGGGTGCCCTTTACACTTCCTGAAAGATTCAGCCAGATGGCATGGGAATTGACTTGTTAAAAGACACAATTTGTAATATATAATCCAAATTTGATGCCCGCTTTGGGACAAATTCATATTTGAAAATTTTATTATTTGCTTTGTGTAAAGTCCTAAAGAAAAAATAGTACTTGAAAAAGTTCTTGAAATTCCTTGAATTAAATTTTGTAATGTCTGTATGAAGCCTGTGTGAGATACTCAAAATACCTTATTATTGTGACTGTGCCTCTCTAACTACTAAGAACTGAATTGTGATGTGGAGCAATGCTGCATATTTTTTGCTAATATGAAACCACTACTAATTTGAAAATTCAGCCACCAAAGCTGTGATAAAGCTCTAATAAGGTTGTCCTTTTGGAATCTCTTTTCTAACAGGTACAGGTGAAAACACGCCGCTTGCAAGCCGCTTGCTCTCTCGACCATCCTCTATATCATCATCATCGTCCACCTCATCATCTTCCTCGCTGTTCTCCAGGAGGGGGATGGAGACGAGGTGCGACTCCGCTCTCTCCGGTTTGGGGGAAAGCAGGATCCGGACCTCTGGATTGTCCTCGTCTTTGTGTAGGGATACGCTACGATGTTCACGCGCACCATTACAACATGCTTGAATCTGCTGTTCCATATAAACCAGTCTTTCACACACTGCCGTTCTCTTCTCTGATTTTTAGATCAGCCAGACAGGGTAACCTCCACCTATGCGCAGGGAGCACGGCCCAAAGAGACGGTGTACTCCACCCCTTCCTCCTCCACCACTGCTAGAGAAAGCTCCCAGAGTCGGCATCTCTCCTCCTCCTCATCCTACTGGTCTTCTCCTTCGACTCCGGCCTCGACCCGTGACCTCTCCTCCTCCTCCTACTGGTCTTCTCCCTCGACTCCGGCGTCGACCCGCGACCTCAGCACCAGAACCACGGCCCGCTCCGTCGCCAGCGCCTCAAACCACTCGTCCGCGGAGCAGACGACGGCCAACCCTGACTCGGTCTCGGTCCTATCCTCCTCCGCGTCGCACATCTCTTACTGGTACAACCCTCCTCCCGCCGCCAGACAGGAAACCAGCCCCGAGCCGGCCCCTCCCTCCCCGGCCGCCCCCGTGCCCCCCGCACCGAGGCCGGTCCCCGAGGTCGCCGGGCCGGACGGCCGGCGCTCCACTCGGCGCCTTTTGGCCCGCCTCTTCTCGCGGCGCTCCAGCCAAGACTCCTCCTCCTCCAGCAGTTCTTCCAGCACTCCCTCCTTCGAGTCGACCGACGACAGTCCGCCGACGGGCGGAGAGGCTGTGGACGGCGAGGAAGGAACCCGGACTCTCACACCCGACACCAGAAGCCTGGACTTCGCCTTCCTCAGGCGCCGCAGACTGGACCTCTCCCCTATCCAGGAAACCGCTCGCAGACTGGACCTCTCCCCTATCCAGGAAACCGCTCGCAACAGCGAGAGCCGTCCACGCGTCGGCCCGGCCCGCTCCGGCTTGAACGCCTGGAGGGAGCCCGGCTCCAGCAGCAGCGGTAGTAACGGTAGTAACGGTAGTAACGGTAGTAACGGAAGCAGCGGCGCCCCCTCCTGGCTGTCCTCCTCCCTGCGTAACCGCTGCCCTCCCCTCTTCTCACGCCACAGAAGAGAGGGGCGGGACGAGAGCGCGCACTCGGCCGCGGAGGACCGCTACAATCTCCTACGGTGGCCCGAACCCGAGCGTAAAGCCTCCGAGGACGAGGAGGACGAAGACGACGGCGGGGAAGCGGTGGGAGCGGTCGGCGTGGGGGTCTCCGGCGGCGGCGGCGACAGGGGCGTGAGCCCTCTCCTGGTGAGACGCGTGCAAGGCACCTTCAGGAGCGAAGGGAGTGTGTTTTTGGCACGCCCCCGAGTCCGGTTGTATGAAAACACACTGGTCGTCGAGGACCCGAGGGCCGGCGTCGAGAGCCAACCAGAGGGCCGGGAGAAGGAGAAGCCACTCCCCTCCAGGGATCCCGAGAGGCTGCGCAAGATCAAGGAGAGGTGTGACGTTTTGATTTCTCATGCGTGTTGCGTTTGTTCCAAGTCCTCTTGGAACAAATGTTCAAATGTATAGGTACAAGCAAGATGGTGGAATAGCTTCACAAAATGGAGGTGTATAAAGAATGGCTACTCGACTGTATCAAAGTCGTAGTAAGAATAAAATGTCCCTCTTCCCCTGCTGTAGCCTCATGCTGGAGGAGTCTGACGAGGAAGAAGGGGACCTGTGCCGTATCTGCCAGATGGGAGAGGAGCTGGTATCCAACCCTCTGATTGAGCCGTGCAGCTGCACCGGCAGTCTGCAGTACGTCCACGAGGAATGCATCAAGAAGTGGCTTCTCTCCAAAATCAGCTCAGGTAAAACGCAACCAGACGCATAGCGACAGAAAGCTGTCTCAGAATGTCTTTGTTTTTAGCTGATTATCTCCCAACGGTGTGGTCTCCAAGTGTCTCCTCCCCTCCCCCCCAACCTCACGTGTTCTTCTTTCCCTCCCCACCCATCCGTTCAGGCACAGAGCTGGAGGCCATCACCACATGTGAACTCTGCAAGGAGAAGCTGCATCTGAACATAGTCAACTTTGATGTGAATGAATTATACAGGACGCACGTGCAAGTGAGTCACCCTTTTTAATTTAATTTTTTTAATTGAAATAAGAATTGGCGTGTTTAAAATCTTAAGATCACGTCCTAGTAGGAGGTTACAATTGTATCTAAAATATTGAATATACAAACCAGCAAAGAGCTCGAGTGCTGTAGAGTGCATCTTCATGTCTGAACTCTTGCTGTTGTTTCTTGCTGTTCTCAGTCGGAGTACGAGTTTGTCAGCAGCGGGCTCTATCTAGTGGTGCTGCTGCATCTGTGTGAGCAGAGGTTCTCTGATGTCCTGGGAGCAGCCAATGAAGCCGGGGTGAGCACACACACACACGCACACACGCATACAAGTTCAAGGTGCTGAATTATGTTAGTTTCATATGAATGATGAGGGATCTTTAATTGCTGAAAAACAATTGTTCATTGGGATTATGTGAATATTTATTAGAATGCTGCACTGGATTTTGACATTTTGCTAATTCAACCATCCTCTTAATTGAATTTATCAAGCATGCCTATAAAGCAGCAGCAGAGTACTGATATTGTATGACTACTCTTACATGTCTTACATGCCTTACATCAGTGGTTCCCAAACTGGGGTACGCATACCCCTAAGGGTACGTGGAGGTACTACAGGGGGTACGCCAAAATAAATCTGACCCCCCCTCTCCCCCCCTCCGGCAAAGTTAAACCCACACATATGACCCGCCACACACTATACAGTTTTGTTTAGTGAGCAAACAGTACCGTTAGCGGTGCTAGCCTCGCAGCTAGTAGTGTCAACACGGGCGATTGCTCTGGTCAAAGTGATGGTGAATCCGAGCCCGAAAAAGAAAAGCGAATTTGTTTGCATCCCTGTGTTATGAGAGGACTTTTTATGAGGCTGAATAAACAGCAAAATTGTTAAAAACACTGTCATGTCTTCATATTTAACATCATATGAGAGTTGCCCGTCTGTGGAGGTTTAGGGGGTACACGACAGGAGGTTGAATGCTCCAGGGGGTACATGACTTTAAAAAGTTTGGGAACCACTGCCTTACATGATGCACCACAGCCAACTGAATCAATACTGATTTGATGGGAAAACAAGTTATTCACCGAAGAAAGACATTTTTCCAAACTTTGGCAATCTCAAGATATGCTGTGTGAATGTGTTGGATGGAAGTGATCTCGGATGTGATAGAAATTTGAAACGTTCTCCCCTTCTTCTCTCGCTCAGTTTTTCAACCTGACGAGAACTCTCCACGAGCACATGGTCAACCACGATCAAAGTATTGATGAAAGTATGTTGCTCAATCCCTTCTCTCCCATGCGCACTGTGTATGCATTTGTTGAAAGACTTATCTAAGACATTTTAAAGTGGGTTTTGGAGGACGAATGAACAAAATCAACTTTGTAGATATCACGGCTTCTGAATCGGTCCGTGCATTTGACAGCCACTCAATGGCTCGTCTCCCAAAATGTCTTATCGCTTAAAGTGTGGTTTATTTATACGTTCATAGGCATGTATTTCCTAGATCATTAAAGTGTCTTTTATGAGGACCGACTGGCTTTCTGACATTAAAGAAAACCTATTTACCTTATGTAGCCCCGCCCACTTGACCCATTGTATCACGACTTCCTGTTCGAAACGCCGACTGTTTTACCTGCTCAAACTAGTCTGACTCACCTGGTCAAACCTAGTCTGACTCACATTATGAGTCGGACTAGGTTTAAGAGTCACAGGAAGTGTAAATACAATCGGAACTTCTGATTGTATTTCCACTTCCTGTTAGTCTCTCAAGCCAGACGGTCTCTTCGACATGAGGTGAATAATGCTACACTTGGGTGATTTGTAATGCTTAATGAGCTGTGAAGATTTTGGAAAACTCTGCCCACATCCGCTTCCAGCTCCTCAGTAAACATGGCTTCAAAGCTACCAGCCCCTCTTGGCACTCCGGTATAGATCACTCAACGTTTTGAAGCGCTTGGCGTTCTGTGGCTGCACAATCGCAATCTGTTCTTGAACACTGCTCTCGCTCCCTCACAGGCCCCCCTGGGGAAACGGACGAAGAGGACGAGGTGGTGGTGGGGGTGCGGGACAGCAGACCGTCGATCGAGTTCTCCGACGACGACATGGATCTAGAAGACGAGTGTGATTGATTTACGAGGGAGTGGAAGAATAAGGGGGGAAGAGTGGGCGGAGGATGTAATGTGGTAGCGCCACCCGGTTTGTTTTAATGTTATGTTTAACTGAATGCAGTTGGGTTGGGTTGGGGGGGGGGCTGCTGGGGAACCTTGAATCAAATTGCAAACAAAAATGCCAAGTGAAAGAACATATCTTGCCTTTTGGGGGGGGGGGGCAGGTGGCGGCTTTCGTAGATATGCAAAACTTTTGAAATCAACTCGTGGGGGAAATATTTTGGTTTTCCGCCAGACTCCAACGTATTTCCATTTCCTCTTTGAGTGCACTTTAATAACTTGGGCAAGTTAGGAAAATGCACTGTTATACCATGAGTGCTTTAATGTTTACTGGGCTATTGAGGCAGAAATGGCAGCAGAGAAATGTTGTAAACCACCGGGATGGATTTGGCCAACAGTGACACATGTTCGTCGTTTTTGTGTTTTAGCAGTGGATGGAAGAGGGCGGGGAGAGTGTTTTAAAAAGTGGCAAACAATTATTCCCTTTACCGTCTGTTTTTCCTGTGACCTTTCCCACAGAGTATTCTAAAAATATGTGAAGATGCAATGTCAATATTGGCGCCTTTTCACCTCGACTTCTCTTCTCCATCTGTCTTGTTTGTGTTGCTATTGGATATGCTTTCTGTTCAAATCTAGTTTAATGCTTTAATTTTTGCAATAAAGTTTTGAATGCAAACAGTTTAATTTTGAGACAGTCATGCTTGTACAGAACTATTGCAGGAGAGGTGGTTGGCGACGAGGGGTCGCTCATTATTGAAATGTTGAAATCTGCGTTTCATTTGACTGGTTTTTATTTCCAAACAAATCCCTTGGTGCTTGTAGAGGTTGATGGCAGACAGGTGCGGACTGAAATTTCCGCTTTGAAAAAATGGCCACCCGAACAAACAACCCGTTGGAAAATTGGAGATGAAGCGGTTTGATTTTATTATTTTTGTATTTGCATTTAACCTCAGACAAGACGGGACATTGCGCTCTTCCTTAAATTAAGTTTGCTGTGAAGCTTATGTACAGAGGCATGTTTTTGTTTTTACGTCTTCATATTATACTTGCAGTTATCTAGGCAATGTTGAATGTTGTTCTATTAGTGAACAAATGGGTCACATGTAACATCACGTTGGCATTATATTCACCAAATCTTGCTTCAAACGGCCCAAATTTTTTGTGTGTTTCAGCGTGTGTTGGCCTGGCCTGCATGGTATCTAATGCCCGGCCTGAATTATGGTCCCAGTCCGACCCTGGTTGGCTGCTGCAAGACTAGTTGCAAAGTACCTGCTGCCCAAGTACACATAGCAGTACTGTAGGCCTGATCCTGGCAGAAGCCCTCAAGGGTAACAAATATAAATTAATTCTTTAACTCTTAAGAGTCTGGTGTTTCAAATTGGCTTTGTGAAAGGAAAGAATTACTGAGGCACAAGTTAGTGTGTAACCGAATGACTGAGTCCCGAGTGGTAGCTAGCGAGTGGGTTGGTTAAACTCACTCCCCTGTATAAAGGCCCGTTAATCTTGGGATAGTGGTTAGCGTGTGCGCTTTGGAAGCGGGAGGTCGGCGGTTCGAATCCCGCTCCACCCTTGGGCAACCAAGCCCCTAACATGGGTTAGGACAGTTGGAGCAGTCTACTGCAGAGATGGTCAGCAGCACCAGTCTATTTTCACCGCCACCATCACCAGTCGATTCACTGGGCGTTCACACCAAACGCAAATTTGTGTGGCAAGATTACATACGTAAGCAGATGCCATTTCGCCCCAGGCGGTGCAAAAAACATCTAAACGTTAGACCTTTTTTAACTTGGGCGAATAATTTGCGCGGTCAAACTGGAGCTCTTACTTGCTTGAGTTTGACCACCCAAATTATTATATTAAACAATTTAAACTTGAGCGAATAGGTTAATTTCGTGTCATTCACGCAGCAAGATTTTGCTTCATTCACATTGCCTGGGGCAAAATGGCGTCTGCTCACGTGTTTGCATTGACTTTGCATGTAATCTCGTAACGCACACTTGCGACATGACACACAGGCCCACCTTACCAAGGAATTATGGTCCATATAAATGTTAATTTATATAACTCCGCTGTGTCATGGGAGGATATGTTACATGAGGCATATAAAAGGAATACGCTTGAGCCAGCAGCTGACTTTGCACAGCAGTGGTCACAGCAGTGGTAATGCCAGCATGTGCCCTGGGGCAATTGGGTGCCATGGATTTGGAGCCACATCCGCTACTTGTTTACTGAAGGAGTTAGGGATTATGGAAGCGCACAAAGGCAGCTTCTGAAGCGTCCAAAACACCAGCCAGTGGCTCTGGCTGAAAAGAAAAGACACTAGTTGAACGTTCAAAGTGTGGCAATATATCTCAAGACTAAAAAGCAGGAGGTAGATAAGATCAGATCAGAGCAGATAAGATCAGATGTGATATGATATGATGGCATAGCAACGGTTGCAGAAGTGGATTGTCACACATAATTCTCAGCCCTGAATTTAATTAGCACCCAGTGGCAGCAGCTCATCAAGTCAGATTGTAAAGTTCTATCAAATTGTATCAATGTAGTCTGAAAGTGATGGAGGGAGAAACCTGACATGCTTCCTGACAGGCCATTAGGTACAGTAGGCCTACAACAGAACAGTGATTCTCTTTCCATCATGTTTGACATGGCTGATCACAGCAGACTAACCTTGATAACCTTTGCAAACTAGACAACTTGATGGGCACCCAAGACACGGATGAGGACAAAGGAATTTAAGACAACAAAAACTCCATGTAAAATAAGACTGCAAATTAGAAATCCATAAACATAAGGAGAATAGAGAGACTAGACTACCGGTATATAGAATTTATGTTCTGATATATTACCCATCTCAGGGGCAACGTGCAAATAAGAGATTAGTGCAAGCAGAGACTGTATTGGAACGGCATACATTTAAATTTGTCATAGGCTACTCCTATCAAACCACTGAATTCAAAAACATGCAAATTTGTAAGGCACCATTTGAAATTGAATGTAGTGTCAGAAATCTTAAGTGATTTTTATTCAAATATAATTTGTAACCCTGATTTCAAATTCAGTTTTCCCAACAGATTCACTTTCCCGAGGCACAGGTCTGACACAACAGACTTTTGTTCAACTGACAGGCTGCCAGCATTAGCCCCGTCCAACTCTTCATCAAAAGCCACAGCAGAAGTAAGTCATTTTTGTTCCCCCCCAGTTGAACTCTTCTACCCCTCGCGGCATAACATTACTGTCTTTCAGAGGCTGTATAGCGGGCTCATTTTTAAAGCAAGAGACAGTTAAGATGATCATAATGAAACTAGAAGACCATAAGACATCCATTGGTATCATGCTAGCTTGTCAGGTAGGAGGGTGCAACCCTAACTCCAAACTTTGGCTTAGCGACTTTAGCAGATCAAGAGGGATCTAGATGTAGGTCCAAGTGCTTGGTCCAAATACAAGCATGAACTTTTATTTTTTATCTCTTACATCACGAGTGAAATTTGAAGGTCCATGGGAAGCTGTGGCTGAGAAGCAAAACATCCAATTGAAAGACTGTGCCAGGTTATTCAGTGACTAGTTGTTTTGAAAGGAAAATGTTTCCTGGCATATTATTAGCCTGATCAGTCACTGCCAACAAAAGTTTATGGAAACACAGTCATCCACTTTACTGTGAACTTAATCAGAGCTGCTTACACAACACGGACAAGACATTGGACTGTGAGATGGTCTTGCTTACACAGTTATCAGCAGGGGGTTGAACACCCACACATGTGTGATTGTGAAGCTTCTCCACTTTGACCTGACACTATTAAAAGTGAATCAGGCTGCAAAGACTGACATTTTTGCAAAGGATTGCCCAGGATTGTCATCCTTTGTTCAAGTCTGATTTCATTCATTCATTCATTCATTCATTAATTTATTTGAATAGGGACAGATACAACATATACATAGAAGATTTAAACAAGAAACGGTCTGATGTCATATATCATAACATTTATAACCTAAGCTAATTTGCAATGTTTGTCCCTAGATGGGCTTTTGTAAAAACACTATTAAAAACAAATATAAACAACAGAGATAGAGAACACACACAAATGGATATTATCAACATAGAACATCTATAGAGAACACACACAAATGGATATTATCAACATAGAACAGCTATAGTTTACACACACACACACACACACACACACACACACAGACACACACACACACACACACACACACACACACACACACACACACACACGAGAAAGACAAAGTCACTGATCATGGCTGATTGCTCTTCAGAAACGGTTTTAGTTTGGATTTAAAATGATCCCAATGATGATCTTGTTTAAGAGGTGAGGGTAATGAATCCCACAGTTTAACCCCCTGTACAGAGAAGAGCTGTTTGTCCCAGGGAGGTTTTGCAATAAGGCACTTTGCAATCCCTGCAACAGCACCCCTAGTGGTTGTGCCAGAAACCCCAAGAGGTTTCACCGTAGCCAGATTATGATAGTGTAATCTCATCTGCATCCATCTGGAGAGCTGCTTCTGGGCATGATTCTGGAAGATCGTTTATATATAAACTGAAAAGACTTGGGCCGAGAATGGAGTGGACCCCTGTGGGATTCCCGTTTTGCACCCTAGTGAAGCTGCTGCTCACGATTACTAAGAGGATTTAAACCATTGTAAAGTTTGAGCTGAAAAGTTATCTTTGGAACATTTAGAAATAAGGATGACGTGATGAACGGTATCAAATGCTTTTTTTAAGGTTGAGGAAAACTGCCTCCAGATTACCTTTGTCAATTAAGAGTTTAAGTTGTTCTACAAAAAAGCAAATTGGCACTCTCGATCGAATTATTAGAACGATTTGATTTGTGGTGTCTGACTCTGAACAAAGCCCATGTGAATATAATCTCTATCCAGACCCATCACTATCACTTTGTGAGCAGTCCAGTCATCAGTTGATGATGTAAGAATTGCATCATCTACACTGAGATTTGCATCACTCACCTTCCCACCTGAACTACAACACTCTTTGTCTCAGTGATTTCAGTACAACACTGCTTCCCCATGGAGCTCATCATCATGACATGGCAGCAGTCTGGGCATGTCTGCATTTCATTTTGGCTGATCTTAATAACATGCAATGCATTGTCAGATGTTTTTCTGTGGTGGATCACCAGCAAGTGATATTTCAAACTGGGTCCTGACCACATTTAGTCAGTCATATTCTCGTGATAGTGATTCACTATGGAATGATCTTCAGCTCACCAAATCATTTACTCATCAACATGGAGGCATTTTTGACCTCATCGTCACCGACACTGCAGGCCTCAAATCTGATCTCATCGTCACCCACACTGCAGGCCTCAAATCTGACCTCATCGTCACCAACACTGCAGGCCTCAAATCTGATCTCATCGTCACCAACACTGCAGGCCTCAAATCTGACCTCATCGTCACCAACACTGCAGGCCTCAAATCTGATCTCATCGTCACCAACACTGCAGGCCTCAAATCTGACCTCATCGTCACCAACACTGCAGGCCTCAAATCTGATCTCATCGTCACCAACACTGCAGGCCTCAAATCTGACCTCATCGTCACCAACACTGCAGGCCTCAAATCTGATCTCATCGTCACCAACACTGCAGGCCTCAAATCTGGAGGACTCATTACATTCGTTCAAAAAGGTCAATCTGCAAGGAAGCAGATTAAGCTGTAGCACTTCTGACCTCTGACACACAGTATGGCACCACTGCACTATTCCTTCTATCTATCTATCTATCTATCTATCTATCTATCTATCTATCTATCTATCTATCTATCTATCTACAGTATCTATTTATCTAGTCTGTCTGTGTTTGCTTGTTTGTTTTTGCAGACTGATATGTCACGGCATATATTTCTTTAGCTATATTGATTGATTGATTGATTGATTGATTGATTGATTAATTGACTGAATGAATGACTGAAAATGGAATATTCAGGATCTTTTCTCTTACGCCTATGGGAAACTTTTTCCTCTATTCATTTTGCAAAACATAATCAAAGAATCAACATCATGTTCGCATTTTTCAAGTCATCCTCAATGGCTACAAAATACATAATGTTCATTAAGTCAGAGTCAGAGGGTAGACTGCATGTATATAGAATGATTAATAATACTGATTAAAGTTTTTATTAGCACTGCAGTCACAAACATTATGGAAAAGACTACCTTCAGAATACAGGTTAATTCCAAGAAGTGTAATTTGTGCAACATAATATCTGCATGGGCTGAAAATGCTGTAAACAGCTGCCGGTAGCAGTAAACTATGCTATGCTAGCTTGGCTATTTGAAGTGGTCTATCTCATTTAAAGCCTGCAATTGTGTAAGATGTAAATGCATGTATTTATTGGCATTTTCAATGAGAGGGTATGGCAGTACTGTACGGGCCAAGCACACTCCTGAGACACAGATGGTTCTGCCTGGTGGCTGCTGTTGAAAACAAGGGTGGTAATAAAAAATAAATTTAATTTAAAATAAAAAAAATAAAAATCAGAGAAGTGAACCACATTCCTAGAAGTTATGGAATTAAAGTCTCATCATTAATGAAAGTCAACCCATACCAAATAGGATAATTTTCTGTCTCTTTCTAAATTTAGAATTTAGAGGCATGCGTAGGAGTTGATAATAAACCAAACATATTTTATCTGATGGCCAGCATTTGAACTTTCAACAGAGATCACTATAGCTTTTGTCGGCATTCACCTGGTGACCTGCAGTGAAGAACCACTGACCAGGATACCAGTGAGCCAATGTCAGTGTTTCTGTCTGGGATCATCAATCTCTTCCAGGCCTTCATCATCCAAACAGTTTATTGTAATTACATCGCTGATGCTGCTGATGATCTGAGCTCACTGGGTATCTGGGTCATCTGCAACAAAAGCAAGAAGGGTAGCCTGTCTCACACACGCACGCACACACACACACACACACACACACACACACACACACACACACACACACACACACACACACTAGTCAAAGGCTGACGTCATTATGAAAATAAAGGTTCACCTGGCGGCCACTAGGGGGCGCAGTAGTTCACAATTTGTTCACACTTTGTTCACACAGATTGAGCTGGCTGCACTATTATTTGCATGCCAGAACTGGCTGTTTGTTTAGTCAGGGGGGCCAATTAAAGCCAATTTCAACAACAGGTTTAATTAGATTGATTTGAATAATTGTTTTTGAAAGGCATTGTAGATCCTGTCATCAGAGTAAATCCAGGATTAGAAGCCTTTCCTATTTGATTTGCAATTTAAAACTCCACACCTAATTGAGCAGACATCAGCAGCAAGCATTGGCCAGAGATATTCTACAGTGTAGATATTCTACAGTGTAGAATATCTACACAATTACAGTCTTTGCACCCCCCCCCCTCCCCCCATACACACACACACACACCCAAACACACACACACACACACACACACACTTGCAGCAATTACTGTCATAATCATTTGAAACATTGTAAAACAACATTTCGTATCGGCACAATTAATTTGCTATGTAAAACCGTAATACCCCGCATTCATGTTAAGTGTTCGGGGGTCGGGAAAGGTCAGCGTGCGAAGCAGAGAGCGAGCAACGGGCTGTAACAGCAGACGCATAATAATGTCAAGGTCAACAAGATACTCATCTTGCTTTTGCTAAAGTATCGTAATTAGAAAAGGCGCAGCTAGCATCCGTCATTAGCCGCGTGTACGATTAGCCCAACAGTCAGCAAGTGTTAAATAGTCAAATCCGAGGCCGACAGAAGCGGAGGTGAAGGAGAAGGGGGAATATAAAGATAATAAAAGGATACATATAGGGGGGCGTGGCCGCAGATTAATTGCTGACCAAAAAGGACGCCTGACCTAGACAAACGAGGAAGTGCAAGGTCTGGTGAGTTGGTGGAGGAGGAGGCTGCTCAACCCAATTGCAGGTCTGTAGGCCAATGCCATTCATTCCCCCTTCCTCCTTCTTCAGACACATGATTCTACACACACCCTGCTACGTGAATAGAGACTACAAGCCCCCCCCCACCCCACCCCGTCCCCCCATTGCCGCTGATAGGATGATAATGGAGCATTCCTGGGAGCTGTTTCTCATTCATGCTAGCTGTGGCTGTGGCAGGGGAGGAACATTGCATTTTCCATTGGGGGGGTAGCTGCTCCACTCTTCTCCAGCCAAGGCTTATGGGCATGTAACCTGAGATTTCACACAGCGCTCTCCCCTCTTTGCTTCAGTCCTTTTCTCTCTCTGAGATGGACACTTAACTGTCCCTCTGAGCTGCTGTTCATTCACTGCAGTTGGGCAGGATGGCGACATCAAACTAACTAGCTTGGTATATGGCGCTATAAACTCAACGGATAACTACTGGAGAGAGATTGATGGTGCAAGTTTTTACTCGACGTAACAAATGTCTCGGTAAAATCGTCGGATAGCAAAACTGCAACGACATACTACATCCTATAGAAACAGGGGGGTGTTGCCGTTTACACCCGGGTTTTTTAACGAAATTGAATTTGGACTTGATCCTAACTCAGGCTTCAGAACACAGAATGGCCTGCAAGAATGTGTGGATTTCTCCAGCAATGTGTAATCACAAAGGAATGTCCTGAGACATTTCTGCCTTTCCTCTACAAGACCCCTCTTTTCCCACGGCTCGTCCAGGTTCTTGAGAGTCCCTTTCCGCTCTCTCTTTGGCCTCTCGTCCCTCCCTCTCCCTCTCCCTCCACTCTCTCTGTCTGTTTGTGGAAACCCATGAAGACCACAAAGAGACTGGTTTATAAAGCACAACGACACAATACAAACTCTCAGTGTCTTGAAGAGCACAAAAGAGTTAAGAGTTGATGCCTCCTGTGAAACCTCTAGGGAGGAACATCCAGGCAGGGTTAAAGTTTTGTGGCATTTCCCCCCGCTGGAATCCAACCAAGATCAAATAGCAGAAGAATCTTCTCAAATGAAGCACAAAGCCACACAGCAAAGTTGCTTGACCGCTAAGCACATGCGATCAGTTGTCCCAGAGGGAATCCCCTATATGCGCTTTGAGAAACCCACTGACTGAGAGATGACATTTTCTTATCTCCAGAAGTCGTGTATGATGGAAAAAGCTGAGGCTAAATCTGGCCAAGATGTTGAATTGTAACCTTATGGCGTTCGGTTGTACAGCAGTGGTTGTCAAATGTTTTCACATGAAGGACCCCTAAACTGACAAAGTTTAGACATTTGATAGGATTTTGTCCCACAGTCCCCCATATGATAATAAGATTGATGCTTTTAGATGTTTTATTACAGAAAGTGTATAAAACCCATGACCAAAATAGTCATTGTGTTACTTATGAATGGAATTAAAAAATAAAGTATACCCTCCCTTTTGGCTGGAACCCCCTCAAGGACCCCTGGGGGTCCCCGGACCCCCATTAGAGAACCACTGGCTTACAGTACAGTGCTCCTCTTGATGATAGTGGCATACGACAATATAGACAGAGGGTACATTTACTAATATTCCTGTGTTTTCATAAGGAAGTCTTTTTCCATCTGATGATCTACTAAGTTAGACTGTGATTAAACTTTGTGAGACACAAGAGGTCTTTGACCTAGTTCATTCTCAGGACTGGAGAGACATACATCTGAACAGATCAGTAACAATGGGGGGAAAAAGCAGGGCCACATGTGTTAACACTTTAGGTCACATGTCTGAGGGGCACCATCTAAAACACTTGTGAGCTATTTGCAGACATTCCTCATTCCCCATAGGTTAGCTCTGTGGCGATACAAATTTATTACATTTGATATTAATTCACTTCATATACATAATGCCAAAGAAAAACAGATGACACACACAGTGTTGGGCAAGTTACTTTCAAAATGTAATATACTACATATGACTTTCATTTGAAAGTAATAACTTACTTTACAGTATTACCGTCTGTGTGTAGAGTAACTCGTTACTTATTACACTACTTTTGCATTACTTTCACCAAAACAACAGCCGCAGTAGAATGACATCGAACCATCCCGAAAAATAATGTCAACCGCCTTGAAGTCAGTGTAAACAACCCAAAATTCTAAATGTTATTATTTTCCTTTGTTATTGTCATCTATAGTGGTTATTGGCATAAAACAGTTTGATTAGGAAAAGATTGTATATTTAGTTAAATATGTGCTTTGATTAAAAAAATATTTTTTTAACTCAATTTGTAACTTGAGTTACTTGACAAAGTAACTGATATAATATTACTGAAATCCTATCAGCAATAAGTTATATTACTGAGTTACTGAAAAAAAGTAATATATTACATGTAATGTGATACTTTATATCACATTACAATATACTTTTATAAATGATACTTTTGCAATGAGTTACTACCCCCAACACTGGTAATCAGTGACACAATCACACACAAATAGTTGGGAGTTTTAGAAGCAGGGCTTTACTCCCCCCACACACACACACAGCCACTAAAATCCTTCTTCTCAGAGGATTGAAAGAAGCATTTGTTGGTCTTAATGTTCCCCAGACACAAAGTGACATCTGCCTCCCTCCCTGCATGCCTGCCGCTCTTTGTTCCGTGGAGCAGGCGAGGGTGAGAGCACACTGAAGACGGACATGATGTCACCATAGCGATCATTACTGTGCTTGTGTGCCTGTGCCCTATTTCTGACCAGGCGTCACTGAGGGCAGCTAGTCCAGCATGTCTGCCTGCCTGCTGCAGGACCCGCTGCCAGGGAGGAACAAGTGGCCTTATAGCTGCCAGTATTAATTAACACAACAGCGCCTGTTTGTATCCGTCTTAAAAACAGATCTGATAAGATTAAGATTAAGCTCAGATACTTCTCAGCAAATAGATTCTTTAAGCAGTCGAAGGTTTTGGATGGATTTCTGGATGGATATTTTTAATAGCACGCTATGTTTTTTACTACCAGATCCACTGCCTAAAAAATGTTGATTAAGAATTCAAATATTTAATTGATTTCGTTTTTCTAGATGTGTAAAGATCTGGTAAATTCCTCAGATAATGGTTTGTCAAACATGGGAAATAGACCTGTGTCTCTTTTTCTCTCTCGATCACTTTCCACTCTGTGCTTGGGGCTTGCTGGTGGAACAAACTGAAGGGCTTCAGGGCACCTTGAAGAGAGATAAAAACACGTACTCTAAGGCCTACAAAATTACCCTTCAGCCGGAGGCAGAACTCGCCATCTTCGGCTGCTCGGAGACCTCTCTGGACTTCCCCACAGCTGTGCAACAGTCTCTGACACTGGGGACAACTGTTGCCACAAAACTAATTCTGAAAGAATGGAAGTCCCCCTCTTCACCTTCTTTCCAACTGTGGTTGACGGACATGATCTCTGTTATAAGGACGGAGAGGCTCAGATCCTTGAGAACTGACTCACTTTAAAAGTGTTTAACTATTTGGGACCCGTTTCTGGCCGACCTCGACGAGGTTAGGGGCGGTGGGTGACTTGCCCGGCTGATCTTAAGTGGCCCTCGGCCTGTCTCTCAAAATATACTATATGTGGTCCTCCACACATTATTGGTTAATCAAGCAAGTTCATTTAGCATTTTTTCCATTCAGTTTGTAGTTTGTAGACAAGCACCAAGTAGGAACAACACAGGCAAAACTAGTGTTTTCAGATGGTCAACAAAATCCTCAGAGTACAATTGTAATGTATGTGATTTTTATTTTTATTTTTTATAACTTCACATTATCTAATCTGGCCCCCATTCAAAAAGGTTTGGACACCCCCCTGTCCTATAGTGTGCAAAAACCAGATGCGTTGCTGAAATAACTCGTTTCAGATCGTTCTTATAAACATTTTAAACGACGTGATCAAGTGTCGGTTCCAACCCACAATCATTTCAATTTTGACGCTGAATTGTCACATATCGTCTAACCACAATATGGATATGACAATAATGGAAATGTGTATGTAATAAAGAGCAACACTTGTTCAGAGAGATTTAAGGCAAATGAAACAAATTCATCTGGTTATTTTTGTAAGTATAGCAAATATGAAACAAACCTTTCAGATGCACAAATTATTCTTTTTCGGATGTCAAAACAGCCTCTCTCTCTCACACACACACACACACACACACACACACACACACACGCAGACACACACACACACACACACACACACACCACACACACACACACACACACACACACACACACACACACACACACGCAGACACACACACACACACACGCACACACACACACACACACACTTATTTACAGCTGCATGATTTTGTTGATGTAATTTGGGGCGAAACGTACTTTAAACGAACGCTCACATGACGCCTGCTTACATGAGTTTGTATCGTGTCTTGTAAAAGTTTGTGTTCTTCTGAATGCTGTTTTTCAAAAGACAAGGCACAGCAAAGTAGAGACTATACCGTTTCAGTGCAGCGCAGCGTAGACGACACCTTTCCTGTTCTCCACGCTTTGGTGCACACGTTCAAGAACTCTCCGCCAAATCATTGTTTGTTTTTGTTGCGTGTCATAGTTTGTCGTAAATTGCTTGAGAAGAACGAGCGTTCCCTGCAGAACACTGATAAATGTAATGATGATTGATTTTGGCAACAGCGATGTCTG
>NC_139651.1:12290581-12300581 GCF_964638095.1 Poromitra crassiceps | reverse complement strand
AATGGAAAGGGGCAGAGAGAAAAATCAATGTCCAAAGAGGATGAGAGCAAGCTTATAAAATGGCTTTAACTGCACACCACAAGCTGAATAAGCTGGTTCTGTGTCCACTCCATCCTCCAACCTCGGATGATCATCAATGTTTCATCAGACCCCCCCGCCTATATTGTTGACGCCATGTCTTCTTCCAGTAAAAAAAAAAAAAAAGAACAGATCAATCAGATAATTAACACAACAATAACGTATCATTGTAACTCTTAATAAAGTCAGGAGAGGTCGGGTGCCACTTTTGTGCATAGTGACAAACCAGCAGAAGAAAGAGAGAGAGAGAAAACTGAATATATGTATGGTCATTTATAATGTTTATGAAGCATTAATATGAATGCGCGTTGTAAACCCACACTCCATCACAGTGGTAACAATGAGTTCATTGTGTTTGCATTGTGATTTACGAGGTGTCTATAAAGCAACGGTGAACAGTTTGTTAATCCGTGCATAATACCTGTTCAAATGGATACAAACTGGTGGTGGCGATCATGTGACACGTGGGACGCACCAGTTGGCTCTTGTGACCCGTCCTCATACTCATCATCAGGGTGGGGCATAAGAACAGTTGCCCATTCCATCTGCAAAAACCCCCCTCTCTCCCCCCTACCCTCCCTCCCTCCCCTCTCTCCCCCTACCCTCCCCTCCCGCCCTCCCCCTTGTTGTTTTCCAGTTGAATGAAATAATCTTCCCCTGTCTGGAAAGCCAGTCTGGGTCAGGGGGCCTGCGTTCAGCCTGTTGCTTATTGTGCGCTCAGTAGAGGAGGTAAGGCCTACAATTAGGCACAGATGGCTGTCTTTGCCAGGCCGAGTATTGATCTCCTCTGCTGGGGAGGATCTGTTCCATTTGGGTTCTTTTTTGTTCGGCTTAATTTCCACCCTGTGTTACTGTTTGATCACGTATCATCTTCCCAGCTCTCATCATTTTGAAGTTGCATAAACACTTTTTTCTGCCTTCCGCATCGACACATGACGACGATAGTTTTTTCAAAACTTGAAATCAATTAAACACAAGAGTTTAATTGAAGTAAATTATTAAGTGATTAATTCATTACAGCAGTAGCCCGAGGATGAGAGTATCACATGCCTAATAGCCCTTTAAAATTAATTAAATCAATTATGATTCTTCCTCAGTCCAACATCAGCTGAGCATTCGGTTTAAAAGACAACAACAGGTTTCTTAAATGTAACAATCAACTGTATTTATATAGCACTTTCCAAAATAAAGTTACAAAGACAAGGGGGGTGGTGGTGGAATGAAAGGACAGTTTTCTGTGCAGTTTGGAAATATCTTATGGAGTGGATTTTACAACTTCTCTCTCCTAAACAAGCTGCCTGATATATGTACACATTGTTGATTTAATGCGGACATGTTCAGGGATGCAGTGGAGGATATAGCCTCCTAAAGCCAGTTTAGTCACCAGTTAGACCAACATAAATCTGCATGACATAAATACTGGCCATATACATCATAATAAGTAGCCTACTAACAAACTGATTTAAGTGATGTGGAAAATATATGTGAGGGCAGAGGCACAAATTAATGATTTTCTTAAAAAAAATTATATTAATTTATTATTATAAAAAATAATAATTTCTCTAGACACATTGTTGAATATGCTTGCTTGCCTTGCGATGATCACTGCACGGGTTTTAAGTTACGACCACATCAATTAAAGTTATACCGCTATGTTGTGGGAGAGCCAATTACAATGTCACATTAAAAGTAATAAAACGGTCAGTAATTGTAGTATCCTCTCCCGTCGACTACCGCTGCTGGCTGCACAAATAATAAGTTTTCTTTGTGTGGCAGTGTTGAGCTGACGTCAGGTCGGTTCCTTGAAGTGGAGCTGAATAAACCTTGAGAAGAGTCTCCTTCAATCTGCTGTTAGTAACTACACACACACACTCACACACACCGAGACTCAATTACTGGCCAATTCCCTTCTTTAGCATTTCGTCCCCGACCTCTTTCATAACCATAATCGAACAAGGAAAAAGAGACGGAGAGGAAGGTCAGCCGAAGTGTTACGCGAACTCAAACATCCACGTTGGAAATAACTAAAGTGCCGAAAGTAAAAAAAGAAAAAAGGTAAGTCTTTTATTTCACAGCTTACGCTTCGGTGTGTGTGTGTTTTTTTCATCCGCGGAACAAGCGATGAGCAGTGTACGTTACGTTTAGCTGGCTTGCCTTTCCCTGTGTTTTAGTTTCTTCGCTTTTCTCTGCTTGTACTGGATTATTGGAACTTGTTTATAACGATGACGATGTAATTCATTCAATCCGCGATCGGGGGCGAGTCGTCGGCTGGTTAGATCGGGTCAAATCCACAAAGTTTTTTTTTCTTGATATAAAAACGAAGTGTTTTTCCTCGTCAGTGTGTGCGGTGGTGGTGACCTGATAGTGGGAATCGTCTTTGTGTCCCTCTCTCTCTCTCTCCCTCTCTCGCGTTCTCCCTCTTGCGCGGTTGTCTTTGATAACAACTTGTTTTTATCAGTGAGAAATGTAACTTTTGATCGGCTCCGGGGGTTATTGTTTATTGCTTTAATGTACCGCGGATCTATGTACGGTTGTTGGTTTTGGTGGCATATTTGTGTTGCTGTTGTAATCGTCAGGGTAAACTAGGGGAGGCACTGGACTAACCGCCGCTGGTCCTCGCTGTCCGTTAAATCCATCCAGTTTAATAGTCCCCTCAACGCGAATACAAAACAATTAGCGACAAATACATAAATATCCCCTTCGCCTCGGATTAAAGCGGGATGTATAATATTATTTATTTTGCTCCACAGCTGGTGCGAGTTTGAGCGATCGTGTTTGCAAACATTGGCCAGGCTCTCTGCCTAGAGCTGCTGATCGCGGTGGCTTCCTCAAACGGAGAGGCACGCAGGCAGCCCAGGCAGAGCCGCCGCCTGGCCGACTTGTTGAAATTTATCCCTTTGTGTATATTACAATATCCTCCATTTTTTTCTGCCCCTTCCAAAACAACAAGCCTCTCGCCATCTTGGTTGATTTAAATCCGTCCCCCAAGCACCTCCAGTACCTTTCTCTCTCTCCTCTCCTCTCTCACTCACACTAGATTGGAATAGGATCCATGTTTTTTCCCCCTCTATCTGCTTCTCCACTGAGAAAGTTTTAGACTTTTAAAGGGGGGAAACGTTGCTATCACGTGTTGTGAAGTTTTTTCTGTATGTGTGTGTGTGTGTGTGTGTGAGAACATTGTTACATTGTTACATTTTGTGGCTTTTGCCAGCGATGAGTTGATACATTGTAACACAGTGAAGGGAAGGGATATATAGCCTATAAGGATGCACTGACCAAGACATTTTCTTTGAAAAGCAAAATGTATAGTAGTGGTATTAACGTTTATTATGATATGACAGGATTTGCTTTTTGGAGAGACAGGTGCAGATGGCATTTCTTTGTTGTACAAATAGATTGTACTTGTTTTAGTCGACGTTGAATTTGATTTCACTGCGCTTCAGTGCTAACGTACATATGTGCAACTGAACATGAATGAATGAATGAATGGATGGATAGATGGATGGATGGTTGTGGGGGGAGGATTTAAGGAAACAAGGGAGGAAGGAAGGAAGGAAGAATACTAATTACCAAGAATGAGATTAGAGGAAGTTCAGCCAAACTGAAACATAGAAATTGGATGTCATCGTTATAACAGAAGTTTTTGTTGTTGACAAGAATTGCATCTGGCATTTCTTTGATATAATAATCATTTAAAAAACGGGTGACAGGAAACCTTTGTTTATTTTGTGTGCTGATCACTTACACAAAGTTGAACTAAAGTATCACATGTGCTATCTCTCACGCACGCACGCACTCACACACGCGCACGTGCACACACACACACACACACACACACACACACGCACACACGATGTTTGCTTTAGCCCTGACTGAGCTGATAGCCAAATGCTTTGCAACAGTTTAGAGATCAGATCGAGATAGACTCTCAGGCTCTTTTGCCAAAACAACTGTCAACCGACTGGAATCTGGTGACCGACCTTATTTAGTTTCTGTCCGCGTCCTGAACATTGCGTTACCTCGCTGCTTACCTCATCCCCGTTTGTCCTGTCCTCTGAATTTAAACTTGATCTCCACTTCTACCTCGTGTCCAGTAAGCACTTTAAGAAGAGACAGAGGGGGGGGCGGTGGGGGGGGGGGAGATAGAAACCATAGCACTGCTTTGAAATGGAAAATGTAATCATTTCACCTCCCACCTCTTTTGTTTGCCCGTTTATTGCTGTAAAAGCTGGAGTGCAGAGGAGCAGATGTTGAGCCAAACATGAAGGCGCGGTGCCTCTGTCCTTATGGGGATGACTCTCCCTCCTCTCAGCGCTCTCAGGCAGCGTCATGACAGCTGCTGGATTTCATGGAGCTGCTAAGAGAAGCCATTAGTGGTATCAGTGAATTGAAACGGAACAGTCCCCCCCCACCCCCGCTTGGTTTTACACCACTATTATGTCTATTGTTAGCTTCATGTTGCACCTATTTGTGTGTGTCGATGTGTGTGTTTTCGTGTGCTGCTGCTGAACAGAACACACATCCCAATGAGAAGGAGCACTATAATATACTTGTGTGTTGTGTGTGTTTCCCCCGTCATTTGAGGGAGAGCGAGCGCAAACGGGGAGAAAGGGGGCAACAGATCTGTCAGCGTTTGTTTGCCATGTTGGTTTGAAATGAAAACACACACTGTGTACTGCTACCTCAAGCACACTCAAATCAGAGATGCCTCTGCTTGCCAGGCAAAGAGAAAAAAAGGACAATCGACTCCGGAGTTTGGAGTTTCATCCATTTCATTCTCTCTCTCTCTCTCTCTCTCTCTCTCTCTCTCTCTCTCTCTCTCAAATTGGAGATGTTTTGGAAGAGCTAAAGAAGGACCTCCGCTTGACTTGAACATTTGAGGAATTAAGCACAGGCATAGTTAAGTCCTATTTGCATGTCTACCAAAGTCGCGGCAAACGGTTGCTATTGACTAAGCTGATTATAGGTGAAATTAGGTTCACGTCGAGCCGTGTGTCTGGGGTGGCTGGATCTGACAGGACTTGGACGGCTTTTGAGGAGACAATCCCGTGTGCACACACAAGGCCGTATTCCAGTGTAATCCTTCCCTATTGAAATGGGGCCTAGCAGTTTTGGAGGAAGCTCATTGCTGGTCGTACTTGTACTTTTGAAATGAGGTAAGGTGAGATGATCGATGAACTTGAATGATAGGCAGTAGGCACATGTTTGTCGCTGATGATCGCTGCTTGTGTGAATGTATCTGGGGCTGAATAGATTTCTAAGTGACAGCATGTATCATAATATAGCCTAAAAGCTGCATGTTTTAGGCCCAATACGTACACAGAAACCTACATGTTAATTAATGGACAATGTGTTGTCTCTTACCAGTGAGATAGCCTATATCTATAGGCTATATATATATATATATACACTATATATATAGCCTATATATATATATATATATATATATATATATATATATAGGCTATAGGCTATATATATTATATATATATATATAGCCTATAATATATAGCCTATATATATATACATATATCAGTGCTTCTCAAAGTGTGGTCCGGGAACCCCCAGCGGTGCTTGAAGGCAAAAAGGAGAATCATTATTTTCACTATAATTCCATCCATAAATAACACAATAGCAGGATGTAGTGTATAACTGTTTTGGTCATGGGTTTCATACACTTTTCTGTAATAAAGCCTTTAAGAGCAAAAATCTAATCAGATGGGAGGGGGGGGTTGGGGGGTGGCCCTGGGACAAAATCTTATCAAACGGTGGTCCGTGGTCTAATTTGTGTCAGTTTAGGGGTCCTTGATGGCGCGAAAAAGTTTCGAGAACCACCGGCCTACAGTATATAAATCATTAACGATTCAATGTCCGCCGCCATATAGTGGCTTGGATTTTTGCTTTTTTTTCCGTAATTTGACAGAGACGAATTAGACCTATAAACAATCTATTGATAATAACGGCCATCTGGGAGCCCTGACAAATCTCTGCATGACACAGAACTGTGAAAATCTACAGAGGAAGTGGAGGTCTGCTCTGTGTTACAGTCAAAGACAGCGATCCAAGAAGAGCTAATAGTTAAGACAGACAGGGTCCTGCTTCTTATATTTCCCCATCTCTCTCTCTCTCTCTCTCTCCGTCTCTCTCTCTCTCTCTCTCTCTCTCTCTCTCTCTCCATCCTTTGCTCATTTACATAATGACTGCGCATGTACGTACACGGCAAACAATAATGACAGATGAAATAACGTAGCAAGACATAAGTACTTTTAACAGATGTTTTTCAAGTAGCCATTAATCCTATAAGGACTAATGGCCCTTTGAGAAGCAGTGGCATTTTAGCAAAAGGCCCTAAAAGCTTCGAGGCAGTTAGATTGATAACGGCTCTATATTGGTGGTGATCACATTGGGTTCTGCTGTGTATATCCAGCAGAACGGGCCTGGCACCGCCTGGCGTCTGATCCGGGCATCGGCCCCGGCGCTTTTCGAGTGTTTTGTACTGTGCTGGATCCATGCGTTCAGCAGCACAACTCATTTGATATTTGTTGACCAGGCCCCTGCAGGTTCATGTCCTCTGCAGTTGGGACAGTCGATCGCTACGCTAACCTTATTTTACCTTGCTATTTTCGGTCACGCCGCAGTGGACACTGGACGTCCCTGGTAATCGTCAAGGTACACAAATAATTGTCTAAAGTGCAATGCACACACACCGGCCGCGGGCATATTACATGCGAGCCTTTTCAAATAGTGCGGTTGTGTCTTTGGCGTACACAGTAGTGTCTGTTTGCCTACAATGAGAAATGCATCTGTGTTTTTGTCTCGGGGTATAGGGCTAATGACATTGATCGCTGGTAGTTTTTTCGATGTGTACGTCTCGACGATATAATAGACCCTTCTCACGGGGGCCATTTTGTGTCCAAAAGGCAGGGTAAACACAGGTGCAAGTAAAACACTAATGAGGGTTTCAAACTTCTATGATTGGAATTTGGAAACCCTCATTAGTGTATTGCTTGCACCTGTGTTTACCCTGCCTTTTTGACACAAAATGGCCCCCGTGAAAAGGGTCTATTGAAAGAAAAACAAGACACTTTTTCCCCCTCCTGTCTGGATTACATATGGTGGATTAACTAGCAAGACAACATGCCGCGTAAAGTGCAACTGGGTCACCCTATGTTGACTTTCAGCAGACACACAAGACAGAGTGGCCAAATTTGGGAGGCGGAGGCGATAAGCTGCTCGGGTTGTTGCCGCGCGTCCCCTGAGCCTCTCTTTATCATTCAATGTGAGAATTTCCTTGATGAAACTCAAGGTTGTTTGTGTGCACGCGGGTTGTCTTGTGCGCGGCTCGTCTCGTCGGGACGCCTGTTTTTCCCGCAGCAAGGTGAAAAGGTTGATTTCCTCGCCTTCCCGCCCCCCCGAAGAGACGCCGTGTTTGGGAAAAAGTCTCGGCTATACTTTCTCTAATGAAGTCTCGAAAGGTCTCGGTGATTTCTTCTTTCCCTTCACTTCGGGGCTGCTTTTGTTTTCGACATCAGCGGGGGAGAGAAGGTGAAACCGGTGAAAAGCGTAGATGCATTATTATTACTCGCCCGGCAGAACCGACGCTTTTAGAAGTCCTCAAGGTTCACCGTTTCTCTCTCTCTCTCTCTCTCCATCGCATATTCATGCCGCGGTTACAGATAAAGCAAAGAAGACCGACCATCACCTGATCCGAACTTAAAAGCATCTCTTTATAATGTGTGTTTTTACAAAACAGAGAGAGTGCAGGGAGCAGAACAAACAAACATGGCGGCAAAAACAAATGTGCGTTAGTCCGCATTAGCTTCATAATATGGCGTCGGGGAATCATCGTTTTTCTGAAGAGAAACCAAACGTTTGTGTTTTTTTGTGTCATTGTAAGCCCCTCCCACCCCCCCCTCGGGCCTACGTGACAATCAATACATTTTGGTTTGGCGCGGACGTGATAATGGAGCCCAATGATCATGTAAATGACGTCGGAACACCCCCGCTGTTTGGCCTCGGTGTTTATTATCACGCCTTGACATTCTCAAGCCGTCGTTACTGCGTTTCCACTTTTCCCTGGGAATTCTCCCATGCTGGAATAATGCTCACATGGGAAAGGATCCCTGGGATGGGGAAAGGAAACGGAGGAACGAGGTTTTTTGGACGTGGGAAAATGGGAACGATATTGGTTTTCTCTATTGGTGTGCCACCTGGGTCATTGGGATTCTTGATGATACTATACAGAAAAGCTTGTAGCAGCAGCCAGGCAGAGGAGCTGTTAGGACACACACATGCACACACACGCACATACACACAGGCAGACACACTCACACACACACACACACACACACACACACACACACACACATACACACACACACACACACACACACACACACACACACACACACTTGCTGTCACAACACATGCATTTTGCACACAGGCAGGGTCAGGATACACACACGCACACACACACACGCACACACACACACAGACATTCGCACGAATGCACGAGAGTGCGCCTCGACAGCCCCCCACATTTATTGATCGTCCCGAGCATTTAGAATCTGGTCACTGCTCCACAAAGGCTTTTGATTTTAGCTGCGCTGGCAAAGCTCGCTCCTCCCGAACCACGCCGGAATATTTAATATATTTGACTCCTCGGGAACGCCACGAGAAATGACACGGATATAGAGAGGGAAAAAACAAATAGGAAAAACCACTATGGCTATGGAATAGCTATATGTATATCGTTATGTAAACCATGCTGCTACAATCACCTCTCACTGTGTAGCCGCCGTTGGCGTAAAGTGCTTCAGTTTGGAATAAAAACCTCCATATACTGTATATACAGCATGTGAGGACTTTTGATCTGAGGATTTTGTTTTATTATTTCTCTCCAGAGAGAGAGATCGAGGAGGAACACATCCTGGACTGAAGCTAACGCGACCTAGCGACATGTTGCCTTGTTAGCAGAGCAGGGTGTGTGAGCAGGCGGTTTGGATTAGTCATTGTTGGACTGTGTTATTTTAGCACTGTAAGGTTCAAACATGAGATGGAGGCAATCAAGTGTGTCTCTACTCCTCCACAGAGGCCAGTGTGTAGAGAGAGCGTTGACTTCCAGTTGTACAAAGTGCAGCCTATTATCTCCTCTTCCTGTTGTACCAGATGTCAGGAGGACGTCATCATGTGTTGGTCTGTGCCTCTCTCGCTCCAAACACAACAAGACAACGTGTTGGTCTGTGCCTCTCTCACTCCAAACACAACAAGAGAACGTGTTGGTCTGTGCCTCTCTCACTCCAAACACAACACGACAACGTGTTGGTCTGTGCCTCTCTCACTCCAAACACAACACGACAACGTGTTGGTCTGTGCCTCTCTCACTCCAAACACAATGAGACAACGTGTTGGTCTGTGCCTCTCTCACTCCAAACACAACAAGACAACGTGTTGGTCTGTGCCTCTCTCACTCCAAACACAACACGACAACGTGTTGGTCTGTGCCTCTCTCACTCCAAACACAACAAGACAACGTGTTGGTCTGTGCCTCTCTCACTCCAAACACAACACGACAACGTGTTGGTCTGTGCCTCTCTCACTCCAAACACAACAAGAGAACGTGTTGGTCTGTGTCTCTCTCACTCCAAACACAACAAGACATGTTGGTCTGTGCCTCTCTCACTCCAAACACAACAAGACAACGTGTTGGTCTGTGCCTCTCTCACTCCAAACACAACGAGACAACGTGTTGGTCTGTGCCTCTCTTACTCCAAACACAACAAGACAACGTGTTGGTCTGTGCCTCTCTCACTCCAAACACAACAACACAACGTGTTGGTCTGTGCCTCTCTCACTCCAAACACAACGAGACAACATGTTGGTCTGTGCCTCTCTCACTCCAAACACAACGAGACAACGTGTT
>NC_139651.1:12283081-12285581 GCF_964638095.1 Poromitra crassiceps | reverse complement strand
CTCTCCTCTCTCTCCTCCTCTCCTCTCCTCCTCTCCTCCTCTCCTCTCCTCTCCTCTCTCTCCTCCTCTCCTCTCCTCCTCTCCTCCTCTCCTCTCCTCTCCTCTCCCTCTCCTCTCCTCTCCTCTCCTCTCCTCTCCTCTCCTCTCCTCTCCCCTCCTCTCCTCTCCTCTCCTCTCCTCTCCTCTCCCCTCTCCTCTCCTCTCCTCTCCTCTCCTCTCCTCTCCTCTCTCCTCCTCTCCTTTCCTCTCCTTTCCTCTCTCCTCCTCTCCTCTCCTCTCCTCTCTCCTCCTCTCCTCTCCTCTCCTCTCCTCTCCTCTCTCCTCCTCTCCTCTCCTCCCCTCTCCTCCCCTCTCCTCCCCTCTCCTCTCCTACAATAGACCTGGCAGTCATCTACAACTGCTGCCTGTAATTCGGTTGTTGTGAGAAAGCTCAATACTAATTGACGTCACAAACAAGTGTTGATTAGAGAACTATGTCTTTGATTTGTGGGTAATGTATGCGTCAAGGTTGACCAACGGCTTCCTCGTCACTGTTGTGTGACGCGCCCCACACTCGTTGTTTACGAGGGGCCGTCGCAGTGCTTGGGAAGGCCAGTTAGCTGTAGAGAGAGGGGGTTGCTGGGAAGAGGTGTGACAGCTGTGTTGGTGGTGACGACCACTCCGACCTTCACGCGTCTTCGTGATGGATTATCGAGGCTGGAAGAACGATGCACTGAACCTGAGTGGTGTTGTTAGGCCTGATCGCAGAGCGGTGATGATCTGGACAGGTCCTGTGCTGATGAGTGGCCTAGGCCTTTAGTGATGTCACGATTCGAAGACTCACGATACGAGAATTTCTACTTCGATACCGATACCCAGGAAAATATCGATGCTCGATACCATTTTCGATACCACGCGTCGAGATGACAACATATCGAGAGGCATAAAAAATAAACAAAAACAAATGGACGGACAGACAGATGCATGCTTCTCCATAATCTAGATCGGATAAATCTCATTACAAACTTTGAATTTACACAGCAGATTACACCTGCTCTAGTCATCAGCCTATCAGAACACAGCAGATTACACCTGCTCTAGTCATCAGCCTATCATAACACAGCAGATTACACCTGCTCTAGTCATCGGCCTATCATAACGCAGCAGATTACACCTGCTCTAGTCATCGGCCTATCATAACACAGTAGATTACACCTGCTCTAGTCCATCAGCCTATCATAACGCAGCAGATTACACCTGCTCTAGTCATCAGCCTATCATAACACAGCAGATTACACCTGCTCTAGTCCATCAGCCTATCATAACACAGCAGATTACACCTGCTCTAGTCATCAGCCTATCATAACACAGCAGATTACACCTGCTCTAGTCATCAGCCTATCATAACACAGCAGATTACACCTGCTCTAGTCATCAGCCTATCAGAACACAGCAGATTACACCTGCTCTAGTCATCAGTCTATCATAACACAGCAGATTACGCCTGCTCTAGTCATCAGCCTATCATAACACAGCAGATTACACCTGCTCTAGTCCATCAGCCTATCATAACACAGATTACACCTGCTCTAGTCATCAGCCTATCAGAACACAGCAGATTACACCTGCTCTAGTCATCAGTCTATCATAACACAGCAGATTACACCTGCTCTAGTCATCAGCCTATCATAACACAGCAGAGTACACCTGCTCTAGTCATCAGCCTATCATAACACAGCAGATTACACCTGCTCTAGTCCATCAGCCTATCATAACGCAGATTACACCTGCTCTAGTCATCAGCCTATCAGAACACAGCAGATTACACCTGCTCTAGTCATCAGTCTATCATAACACAGCAGATTACACCTGCTCTAGTCATCAGCCTATCATAACACAGCAGATTACACCTGCTCTAGTCATCAGCCTATCATAACACAGCAGATTACACCTGCTCTAGTCATCAGCCTATCAGAACACAGCAGATTACACCTGCTCTAGTCATCAGTCTATCATAACACAGCAGATTACGCCTGCTCTAGTCATCGGCCTATCATAACACAGCAGATTACACCTGCTCTAGTCCATCAACCTATCATAACGCAGCGGATTACACCTGCTCTAGTCATCGGCCTATCATAACACAGCAGATTACACCTGCTCTAGTCATCAGCCTATCAGAATACTTTGAATTTGTTGAAGCAAAAGATACCCACCAATGACAGGGAGGGAGAAATCAGTAGTATGTTTGATTTTTCATGACGAGAAAGCACTGCTGATAATGATACAGTTGCAAATGAGTATTGTATCCATTTCAAATTTCTAGTGTTGATACTTATCGATACTATCGATACATGTTGCAAATGGGTATTGTATCCGTTTCAAAACATTTTGTATTGACTTTTATCGATACTTTTGACAACCCTAGGCCTGATCACTCGTGGTTCCGATCTGGACAGGTTCTGTGCTGATGCGTGGCGTAGGCCTGATCACATAGTGGTTCCGATCTGGACAGGTTCTG
>NC_139651.1:12270581-12278081 GCF_964638095.1 Poromitra crassiceps | reverse complement strand
AGATAGTTCTTAAAATGCTCCCAGCTACGATCCTGTTTAATGTGTGTGGGCACTGGGCAGTGAGTTCCACATTTGGACCCCCTGTACAGTGAGGGCTGTGTGTCCTATAGGGAGGTGTTCTGGAGTGGCACAAGATGCCTGTTCATGTATACATTTATAGATCTGTTTTATTTTAGTGAAACCAATGCAGTCATCAAAACTGAGAATATGTAGTTTTTCGATGATTGGACAGTGGTGGAACCTAATTGGCTTCCTGTCCAGAATCCTATAAATAAAAGGGAGCATGTGGGCAATCTCTGTTTGTTTCAAGAGATTTGAAGAAACCTGATGGTTTTTACACCTGAGACACAGGGAATGACATTTCCAAACAAAAAGAAAACCATTTAGTACAAACTTGTTTTTTATTTTATTTTTATTTTGTTTTAAACGTAGGTGTGTAGACAAATATTCTTTCTAAATGTTTAGTTCCCGGTGGCGTCTGGAGGGTCGGCAGTGTTGAGTGGAGACTGGAGAAGCTGTGGACCTGCTATAGAGACAGTCCGCATGTCTGGGAAAACGCCCACAAAATGTTAAACGGCTGGCGCGCGAGTGGGGTAAAACCGCCGATATATCTCATGGGCTGACTCACCAAAAGACGGTGCTGCGGCTCTAAACTACGGGTTTGGGGGTTCTAGAGCAGAACACAAGACGTCTGCTCAGATGTGCGTTTACTGTGGTGGTTAAATCCCCGATCGTGTCTGCCTGGGCTGGGCTCTCAGCTAAATTCTAACTTTGCTGAATGGATAGAACGGGGGGTTTTTTACCCCACCCTGACCACGCCCCCGGTCAGGCTGAGCCAGCTAAACCAGCGTCTATGACGAGACGTGGCCTCAACCTATAGGCCAGCAGGTGTCGCCCCGTCATCTGATGCACCAGCTTGTGGTAGTCGTCCAGTTTGTCCCGCACTCGCTTGTACATGCCGGCGTTGGTCTGCGTCTCATTGAGCACCTGCAGCAGCTGGTCGATGGCGGTGTACGGCAGCCAAAGCAATGGAGCCGTGGCAGAGAGAGGCCCCTCTATCCCAAAGTACTGGTGTCCCTTCCCCAGCAGAGCGTCCACGTACTCCAGCACCAGCTCAGCGGCCGCCTCCAGCAGGTCGTAGTTCAGGTAGAGGCGGAGCAGAGCGGCAGCGTCCACTCCCTTGTAGACATTGACCAGCCAATCGGGCAGGGGGACACCGTGCGACAGCAGCTTGGTGATGACACAGCGGTAGTGCTGGGCGTTGGGGGACGGATACCTGTCCAGGTAGGAGGCCAGCAGCCGCCACGCCTCGTCTGCAGCGCTTGACTCTTTGTTGTTGACGGCTGTTGACAGCTGGTTGGCAGCCAGCCACCTCCAGGCTTGGTTGTGAGTGTCCTCTCCTCCATACTGTAGCTTGATGCATTTGAAGGTCAGACCTTCAAAGACGGGTGTCAGGGGGAGTTTGAAGGTTCGGCAGAGCGAGAGGGCGCAGTCAAACAGTCCTCTTTGGACCAATAGGGCCACCATCTCCACAGCAGAGACACTGCCTGCGATGGCAGCAGAGGGCGGGTGCCGCTGCGCAAGGGTGAGGCGGCTGCGGGACAGGATGTACTCCTTCTCCAGGTCCTTGACCTCCAGGATGTCCACCTGACGTTTCCCTGGATCAGCAGCAAACTCTCCATCGTAGTTCCTCTTTCGCGACGCCCTCGGACGCTCGTACACAGTTCCAGAGGTGGGCTGGACGATCCAGGCGTACTTTGACCTGATGAGGCGGAGGCAGTTGAGTGCAGCCAGGTAACAGTTGACCTGTTTCTGGAGGCCAAGGCGAGTCCGAACCTCGCGGCCCAGACGCATCCCCAACTCAAACATCACCGCTCCCGCTTTCCTGTAGTCGTGTCTCTTGATGTGGAGGGCGTACAGCAGGTCGTAGTAGTTGTGGGCCAGCAGGTCCACGGCTCTGGCCCGAGACTCGATGATACTGACAACCTCGTCGTGCAGGTTGACGTAGGAGAACCGGACCAGGTCCCGGAGGTGGGAGCGTTCACACAGCACCACCACCAGCTGCCGCAGACAGTCCAGCTGCCTGCTGGAGTCGGGGTTCTGGGTGAGAGCCTCATATGCCTGGCTGTTGTGGCCCAGATCCAAGTGGTGTTTGAATATGCATGCCCACAGATCAGCCTGACTCCTGACATCATTCACAGCCTCTGCTATGGCCACAGTGGCCAGGTGGATGACCAGCTCAGGTAGACCCACATCCTCCAGCAACCGCAGCACCTTGTTGTAGTACTGTAGCCGCGGGGTGGGGGGCGCCGCTTCCTCCTCGGCGCCCGCCAACCTCATCAGAAACTCCTCCTTCTCCACCTCAGTCGCTGCCTCCTGGAAGCACTGCAGAGCCTTCTGCCCCTCTCCGTGAGCCAGGTAACACTGGCCCAGCATGAAGCGATGGGAGCCTGCGTTCACCTGGCACCAGGGCCCAATCAGCCTGACGTACTCCTGTAGTTGTGTGTACTGACAGTTGGCCATCAGACAAGCAGGGAACTGGACACCAGGGTTAATGGGCCAAAGGAGCTGTGCTAGTCGGTTGACCATGTTGGAGATCATGTGGGGCCAGTGGACCAGGGTGTTGTTGGGCAAGTGGCTCTGCTGCTGGGTGTAGATCTGGGAGATGATGATCTTCCTGGCTACTGTCTCGTAGAATAGCTCCACCACCGTCTGGAGACTCAGAACTGATCTGTGGATGGCGAGGGCCGGGCAGTCGGACAGTTCCAAAACTGCCAGGTGCTGCAGGTTGGCGTCGATGGTGTCCATGGCCACGGTGGAGGCCAGGCTCTGGCTGATGTGTTTGAGGAGGTGGTAGGAGGACAGGAGGAGAGAGCTCCGGGGAATTAGATCCTGCTGGAGCTGCAGCAGCCGAGCGCCCCCACCCAGAGATGCGCTGTCTCCGAGGCGGAGGTAGAGCTTCTGCAGGAGGAGCAGGTCTCTACAGAACAGTGCTCGAGTCATGGCCATGTGGCAGACGGCCTGGCAAACCACCGTCACCGCCACACTGCTGCCGTACAGCTGGGACAGGCTGATCCACACGTTCAGGCTCTGGCCTGGTGCGATGGGTGCTTCCCCCATGGCCTCCGAGTCCATGTCCAGGTCCATCCCTCTCAACAGGACCATCATGGCCGCCATGGGGTTAGAGATGTCCTGCAGCTTGTTCTGGATGTCCTCAATCATGTTGTCATTGTCATTGGCCAGCATGTTTTCCAGTACGAGGTCAGCGGCTCTCTCAGGTGACTGCAGATGTTCCAGAGCTTTCTCCATCTCATAGGCCATCTCCACCGAAACCGTGTCGCTCAGCAGCCGCAAACACTGGACCAGCCGCAGGATGTCCCGTCCCACCTCCGTTTCCTCCTCAGAGAAGACGTACTCGTCGCAGGAGAGGTACAGGTGGTCCACAGCAAAACAGGGGATGAGGAAGGACACAAACCCCTTTCTGAGCAGGCAGACCATGGCGTTGTGCGGGCTGACTGTCAGGCCCAGAGGTATGGCCAGGGCCTCCTGGCACTGCAGGCAGCAGGCGTAGAACTTGGACCAGAACTCGATCTGGAGCCGCCGGTACCCCTCCTGAGAAAACTCAAACACTGTCACGCTGCGCTGAAGCTTACTCTCCACGGCCACGGCCACCTCTTTCTTCAGCGTCTCCCAGGGCAAGTCCACGATCCTCCCTGAGCCTCTCTTGTAGATCTGTAAAGCTCTAACTATGGCCGAGGCGCGGATGAAGCGCAGAGGGGAGAAGAGCACCTCCAGGTATGTCTCCCTGGGGTCCTGGTCCACTCCTATGTCAATCTCCTCCTCTGGCGGCGGCTGCACAAACACCTGGCACCACTGGCCTGCTGTATTATGTTCACAGTTGATGTATTTGATGACGGTGGTGTCGGAGTCGTCCACCCAGAGGCCCCAGATGTCCCCAGTGGAGGTCAGGGCAAAGTCCACCAGCGTCTCCTGTGTGGAGAAGAGAGTGGAGATGTGGTCGAGGCTGTACTGGCCGTTGGCGGTGGCGACCAGCTGCAGAACGGTGAACTGTCCTCTCTGCGGCACGGCCAGGTAGACGGCCACACACAGGCCCGTGGCCGAAGAAGCCACGCGCAGCCGGTGGCCATGAGCCGCCGCCCACGTCACCCCTTGACAGGCAGGCATGTGCTCCAACATGTCAGCCTCCAGCAAGCAGCTCTGGTCCCTGAAGGACCACACGCGGAGTTTGTGATCCTGGCAGAGGGCGAAGATGAGGTCCTCCCGCTCCCACACAGCCAGGCTGATGACCAGGGGCTCCCCGGGGCTCTCCTCCAGGACGGCTGGCTGGCTGGAGGCCCTCAGCCACAGCCAGCCCGCCAGCCGCTGCATGACCATGCTCCACTGCTCTTCTTTCCTCCTCCTCTTCAGCTCCATCACACACACACTCCCCCTTGTGTCGTGCGGCAGTGGCAGGGTGACGACCACGATGCCGCCGGCGGGCGAAGCCAGGGCGTAGTGGCACTCCCCCCGGTGGCTGAGCCAGGCCGTGGCGGCGCTTGGACCCCCCGTCTGCCCCGGCGCGGTGGGGATGACGGCGCTGTGCGCGGGGTCCTGCAGGCTCAGCCTGCCCACGTCGGTGAAGATGGACTGCCGCTGGAGCTCCGTTGCCAGCTCGCTGTGGTACATGCGTGTGGGGTGAGGCAGCACCACGCGGTGTACACTCTGGTCGGTGACGATGAGGACGATGACATTGTTGAGGGTCTCCTGGATGTTCACGCCCCCAGGAAGCACAGTGCAGTGGGTGAACTTGAGTTTGACCGCGTTGTTGAGCAGGTCGGTGTCCAGACTCTGCTCCACCAGCTGCACAATATCGCCCGATGTAGACCAGTGTATGAATCTGTTCCTGGCGACGGACAGCAGCTCCCCGCTCTCCGCATAGTGGAAGCCTCCGGCACTGTCTGGTAACTTGATCCCACCAGGAAGTGCATTGAGACCGAGGTTTACTGTTATCTCTCGGAATCTCTGAAGAGTTTGCCCCTCAAATCCACAGATCTCTATGAAGCTCCGCGCCAACACCGCCGACATCTTTGCCTCATGGAACTGTGGGATAAATCATATATAAATCAAAGAAACACACTGGGGAAAAAGCACTTGTGTTTTCTTATAACTCAGATAGTATTTTTGTCCCGAGGAACAGAGATCTAATGGCTTGTACCTTTCTTTTCCTTTCAGGTGTTACAGCAGTAATGTCCAAGAGCTGAAAACATCTCTAACAGTGAGTACACACTCTCTTCTTAAGTGGTTGTCTGTGGCTCAGTCACGATTGTGATGTCATCAGTGATGTCACTTGAGCAATTGTGATGTCAACAGTGATGTCATCAGTGATGTCACTTGAGCAATTGTGATGTCATCAGTGATTTCACTCAAGCAACTGTGATGTAGTATGAGCCGATGGCGCACACCTTAACTGCAGCCATTGCGCCTTTCCATTTCCAGAGTCCACCCTAGGAATCTCACGCTGAAGAGTCAGTCGCATAGCGCACAAGATTCCTCTCTTAGTAAAATGGGCTGTCACGATTTGTGACGGAGGTGATGTTATCAGTGATGTCACTTGAGCAATTGTGATGTCATCAGGAATGTCATCAGTGATCTCACTCGAGCCTTCCTGGCTGAGGCTATATAAGTGGTGGGAGTATGAGTAGGGAGAAGAGGACATGGGTGATTTAAGGGGAAAGAGTATCCACCCTAGAAATCGCTAGTATTCTAAAAACGAACATGCAGGTCTGCTATTTTTCACTCCATTGCCACGGAGGGCATAAAATAGTCGACGCTTGACTTTCTAAAATATGTATTTTCACACTCTTCTGCTTTTTACAGTTTTTATGGCACGCCAGAACAAACTTGCAGACTCATTCCGTTTCAGGCCTAATTTGATTTGCATTCATTCAGTGAAAAGAGGATGTTTTTTCTCTCTCCCAATTAAATTTAACAAGAGCCCCTTGAAAAGCAGTTGTTTTGATTACATTACAAATTCGGGGGTTCATTCAGTGAATCGAGCAATTAATTAGATTTCTCTCATTCTAATCTGAATATTTGTCTGAGGCGCAGGCGCCTAATAAACATCTGTGGAGTTTGCTCTCTGTTCACAGCTAACAGTGAACGCCTGTTAGCTGTGCCCCAGTGTGCTGCTAGTTAGCCGGATCTCGGCTTGTGTTTAGTTGTTTATCTGTATTGCTACGTGCAGCTTTGATCTCCCTCCCTCCCTCCCTCATGCTCTCTCTCTGTCTCTCTCTCTTTATCTCTCTCTCTCTGTCTCTCTCTCTTTATCTCTCTCTCTCTTCTCTCTCTCTGTCTCTCTCTCTTTATCTCTCTCTCTTTATCTCTCTCTCTCTCTCTCTGTCTCTCGCTCTGTCTCTGTGTGAGAGCTGAATTTAGTCATGGGCGCGGCTGCGTCCTCAAGGCTTCACTTCACACACACCAAAGGTGGCAGTTTGTTGTTTCCACACACAGACGGTGACTTGCACTTTTCTCCCTCCCCTGACTCCATGGCCTCCCCTGACTCAATGGCCCCTGACTCCATGGCCTCCTCCGTGGCCCCTGACTCCATGGCCTCCCCTGACTCCATGGCCTCCTCCATTGCCCCTGACTCCATGGCTTCCCCTGACTCCATGGCCTCCTCCATGGCCCCTGACTCCATGGCCTCCCCTGACTCCATGGCCCTCTCCATGGCCCCTGACTCCATGGCCTCCTCCATGGCCCCTGACTCCATGGCCTCCCCTGACTCCATGGCCTTCTCCATGGCCCCTGACTCCATGGCCTCCTCCATGGACCATGACTCCATGGCCTCCCCTGACTCCATGGCCTCCTCCATGGCCCCTGACTCCATGGCCTCTCCTGACTCCATGGCCTCCCCCATTGCCCCTGACTCCATGGCCTCCTCCATGGTCTCTGACCCCATGGCCTTGTGCCTCTCTTGAGTGTGCCACCGGATCTAACGGGATCCTTTATAAGGTTCTACTGAACGTACAGCTCAGGGAAATGTTCCTCTCTCCAGCGTGACTTTAGCCTCGCGCGTCACCATTATTACCGATTCGATCAGCGCTGCTGGCCTCTATACTGCTTCATCTCTTTAGCTGTGGGTGATGCGCTCCTATAGGCTGGGGCAAGGTCAGGTGGTTGTATCATTTGTGATGAGTATTGATGAGCGCTGTCCGGGGGAATCCATTTCTAGGGCGGGCGGGGGTGGGTGGGTGAGTGGGTGCGGGTGTGTGTGTAGGCCTGTAGCAACAACCCCCATCGCTGGCTGTGCCTAACTGTTGTCTGTCTTGGCTGCCCTGACTCCTCCCGCAAGCCCGTCGAGGAGAACAAGCGAGCAGAGCACAGGGAAACATGGCCGCCGTCCAAACAGCTATGGTGTAAGTTAGCTGACATTTGTTGCTTGGAAGACAAGGGAAGGGAAGGGAAGGGGGAAAGAGCTGCTCAACTCAAACACCCAAAGGA
>NC_139651.1:12252497-12262497 GCF_964638095.1 Poromitra crassiceps | reverse complement strand
AAAACGGCACAGCTGGACTTTTTTAAAAGGTTCTTTTACATTTTGTCCCCCCAGGGGGATAGAGAGGTACCAGCCAGGACAGAAGTGCAGAAAGGTGATAGGGGCTAAAATGCTAAAGTGAAGCGGTTTCCATTGACTTATACATAGGGATCAAAGTAAAAAAGAGTCAAATTATCTTCTTCCACTTTCTTAAATGTCAATTATATTCTGGTTTCTTTACTCGTCTTTAACGGATTATCTTTGGGTTGTTGTGGACTGTTGGTCAGGACAAAACTTTTGAGGATGTCATCTTGGGCTTTGGGGGAAAAGTCATCAACATTTTTCAACATTTTCTGACACATCATAGGTCCAAACAACGAATCGCTCAATCGAGAAAATAATCGACAGATTAATCAATAATGAAGATCATCGTTAGTTGCAGCCCCACGTTACAGAAATACGTTTTTGAGGGAAAGATTCTGTTCACAGTGTTTAGATTCATTTTGAGAAGCCGAGCAAGAAGAATCGCACAGTTCTTTCTAAGATATGTCTTTGACCTGATTTTGTTATTTGACAGTGATGAAAAGCTCGGTAAAAAGGCCTAGAAACAAGAAGGCCAGGTTTGGACATGTATTATCATATTGGAGCAACGTTCCCCCCCCCCCCCCCCCCCCCAGAACTTTTGTGAATCAGACATGACGAAAAGAGAACAGAAACAAAGAGCAAGCCATGCGAAAGTAACATGCTGCCTTGAGGCAAACTGTGACTGTGACCACCATGTTCTGCTTCAGTGCTGCTCTCATCTCAGCTCAATGAGTTGAGGATTTCCTTCAATCTGGAGTCTGTCTTCTTCAGTGTCTTGTCATTTTCAGCGCAGGCAGAGATTTGTTGTATAGCTACATTATATTATATAAAGATATACACAATTGCCATGTGATTGTTTGTGTGCTTGCTACAACTAACTTGCTTCCTAGTACAGTACGCTTGCTGCATTTCGTTATAGAGAGGCAAAGTGAACGTCACTTCCTGCTTCAGCGCTGTACCGGAGATTTTCTTCCGCAATTTATTTTCCCATAGACATTTTGTAAAATGCTTATAAAAAGAGTTTTACTTTGTCAAACCAAACGGTTCAGCTATATTTAGGATCGGGAGAGACCATAGAACATTTCACTCAGACCAAAACAAACAAACAAAAACACAGAAAAAATATTTTCTTTAAACCCGCATTTTTTTTTAAACGTTTTGGTCCGAGTGAAATGTTATGCGATCTCTCTTGTTTCTAAATATATCTGCTCCGTTTGGTTTGAACAAGTACACCTATATTTATAAGCATTTTACAAATGTCTATTGGAAAATAAACGGCGGATGAAAATCTCTGGTACAGTGCTTGTTTATTTGTTTATTTATTTATTTAAGAAAAAGGGACAATGCACATGAATTAACATGAGTACGTGAGTCCATCATGTAAATGTGCCAGATTTAGCCATACAGGCTCATTTTCATCTGCAGTCCCTGGCAGGTTGATGTCATATGTAAAACATTAACAAACACATGCAATAGTACAGAAGACATAAGTAGACAAAAGCATATAAAAGAATAAAAGCACAAGCAGATTAATAGCATATAAAAAGAACATGCATGAGCACATATAAAAAAGAACATGCAAGAGTACATTAGCATAGTATAAAATACATGCCAGAGCAACAGGGCATAAACACATAAAACAGACAAAAGCATATAAGCACAATTATGCAGCCCAGTGCTGAAGCAGGAAGTGACGTTCCACTTTGGCTCTCTTATTAAATCTCGGATGTTACCGTCGACAAAATGCAAAATAGCCGATTGGATTTGGTTCCCTATAATCGAAACATAGGAAGATTTTTCTCCTTTCTGTTTCACACAACTCCCTGTGTTCCCTGTGTGTGAATGTTTGGCAACAACACAGTGTAATTACTGTGTAACTCACACAAGTGCATTTCAGATGAAAAGTCCAATTCATCACTCACACACACACACACATGCCCACGTTTCCTGGACTATCAAAGCACAAATTTTCACACAAATGTGCATGGATCAGTAGAGCTCAAAGTGAAGCTGATTAAAGCCAGCCCTTTCCCAGCTCCTGATCAACCTGAATTGGCATTTTCGCTTTGATTTATCACCTAGAAATTCAAAAACAAGTGAGTCCAGCTTTTGTTCTTGTTACCTGCTTGTCAGCTGTGAGCATTCCAGGGTTTTGTAATAGTAATTGTGTTTTCCATTACTGTCAACGATACAGACAACACCGACTTTTTTAAGCACTCCTTTTCCTGGAAAAACAAAGGTTTTGGAGTAGACGTTTGCCTGTGTTTCATGTGTTAGTCTTGCACAACTAACCACACAAAGCTATTTTTGACCGGTGTGTCTAGTCTATAGATCGGTTTCATTGTTTGCAAACATTGCCACATATCTGCACAAAGTGGTGGCAGGAAACAACATTGCAACGCTTCATGTTTTTCATGTCAGTATAAGCAGCTCAGTGCTTAGCTACTGTATAGCCAGTACAAACAATTAAAGGGATATTTCGTATTTTTTTGATGTGGGGTATAAAGTGCTGACAGTCAGTATACTACATGTAGTAGGATGCAGCCGGCGCGGGTTAGGGTTAGTATGAAAGCATTTTATGTGTTTTCTTCCTGTTTTTTACGTTTTTCCTCGTGACCCTGTTCGCACTCAGCAGACGGCTCTACTCGCCTGACGCGGCCGGGTCTCCATTTCTCCAATGCATTCTACTGCATGTAGTCCACTGACTTGTCAGCAAGTATACCTCATACAACCGCACGTAAAAAGAAAATCTGAACTATCCCTTTAAATGGCTTGTGGAGACACTTGGTTTGTTTAATACAGTAGTTTATCAGCACAACAAGACAGACAGTTACACTAACAAACTTACCCTGAGTGATGCATCCAAGCTGACAGAGGCATTCTCCCTCCTTCTACAACACGACTAAATAGCTTAGGTTCAGTGGACTGATATCTACAGGATGTGTATCTATTGAGAAACCTAGTGGATATATACAAAAGATCAACTGAAGGTATACTGGTAGAAATGCCTGTAATTATGTTGTATGTGGTCATGTTAGTTACTCATAGATGAAGAAAAGCCTCCCTAACCCTCGCTGGCGTCTAAAGATTTCACAAACTTTTTGGGGCATCTTGTTTGTGTTTGGTTCATGCCCTCCATGCTTGTGTTACTATCATCATAGTAGACCCTTTTCACGGGGGCCATTTTGTGTCGAAAAGGCAGGGTAAACACAGGTGCAAGCAAAACACTAATCATGGAAGTTGGAAACCCTCATTAGTGTTTTGCTTGTGTTTACCCTGCCTTTTTGACACAAAATGGCTCTCGTGAAAAGGGTCTATTGAGTGTATCATGTGGCATGTAGTTGTCCAGATGTGTGTCGGCGTGTCGGACGCAGATTTCTCCATGTACTGCTGTCAGTTACTGGCAAAATCCTTATCTGCTATGAAATCAACACATTTCTATTGTCTCCTTTATTACGTTACAGTATAGATCCCTGTCTCCTATAGACGTGTCACTGTTTGTTTCCACGTAAATGTTGCATCTATTGAAGAAACGGAAGACTACGTTAACATTGTGACCATGTTCAACTGCTTACCTCATCAGATAGTCGGCCAAAATGCGCTTACAATCTCCAACAACAGCAAAATCCTAAAACACTTTGGCACTCTCTCAACTGCAGCTAGTAGGAACAGGAACTCAAGTCATGATCATCAATTACATGGAATTAAGATGACTGCTCTTTGTTTTGATCAAGAAATCATGCAAATAAAAAAGACAAACATCTACCGTAAATTCCGGACTATAAGCCGCGGCTTTTTTCCCGTTTTTTGGCCCCTGCGGCTTATATAACGGTGCGTCTTATCTATGGATTTTTTCAGAAAAAAAAAAAAAAAAAAAAAAAAATCTCTCTTTTTTAGCACTCTTTCTAACTATAAATCCACTTCTGTTTTAATTTCCTCTCTTGCCCTCTTTTCACCACACCGCGGACACTGTGTGCACTGTAAAAATAAACAACGGTGGTGTTGTGTTATGTTGTTTTGTTGAAATGTTGTAATACGGTAAATGGGAGCTTCCTCAAACAGCCATCTCTTCCCGACAATCCCCTCTGTGCGTGACCACTTACATATGGTAATTACGGTAAGCAAACGGCCACTCGGGCAACAACTCCCTCCCCCGACTACCAGGAGAAAATCACAAACTTCGGCGAATTCACACAAAGGAAGATCAAGGAATATTCACAACAAGACGAGCAGTAGAAGCAACACTCTCACTTACCATGGGGAAGGTACGCAGAAATTCACACGAGGCAGCTTTCAAGTTGAAAGCAGTCAATCTCGCATTAAAAGAGAGCAGCCGCCGATCAAACAGAGCAGCCGCGCGTAACCTGGGCAAAAGGGACTGTCCGTCCGGGGGAGAACTACTGAACAACTCCCTCCCGACTATCAGGAGAAAATCACAAACTTCGGCGAATTCACACAAAGGAAGATCACGGAATATTATAGGAGTGTGAAAACATCCACAATTACCAACGGGTTCCAAAACGCTGGACTGCTGCGGGATGAAGAGGATGACGCCACGGGGACTGCCCCCTAGTCCGATACCTCACGAGTCCGATACCTCACGAGTCCGACACCTCATGGTTTTGGGTTAGGGTCTGGGGGAGGTTAGGTTTAGGCGTGGGGGTGGGAGAGGTTAGGTTTTGGGTTAGGGTCTGGGGGATGTTAGGTTTAGGCGTGGGGGTGGGAGAGGTTAGGTTTTGGGTTAGGGTCTGGGGGAAGTTAGCCTCTTTTTTCGGACTCGTGAGGTGTCGGACTCGTGAGGTATCGGACTCGTGCCATGGCACCTGAAGGAGAGAGGAGAGTGGTTGACGAAGCCACCCTGAACCTGTTCGTTTCCGACACTGAAGATGAGGACTTTGGTGGTTTCAGTACGCAGGAAGAAGAGGAAGACGAGGATTAGTGACTTGACTTCTCTGGTTACAGGTTTGCTGCACATATACGGTAGCCTATTGTTGTGTGATTTTGTCTGGGGATTAGTGACCTGACTTTTGTTTTGTTTTGTTGAAATGTTAATAAATGGGAGCTTCCCCAAACAGCGATCTCTTTCCCGACATTCCTCTCTGTGCACGAACCCTTTCATATGGTAATTAAACATCAAAACACCCGCGGCTTATAGTCCGGTGCGGCTTATAGAAGAAAAAAATAGTCAATTTTGGTCCCGCGGCTTATACACCGGTGCGTCTTATAGTCCGGAATTTACGGTATATTTAAAGGCGTTGTCAAATTCAGTGTTATATTTACACATAAGAAATCTTAACACCACGAAAGTTATTCCTCTACAAAAAGATGGTTGCACTTGCTTCCCGATACAGTATGGGGCGCTATAATCTCATCAAATGTAAAAACACCCACTCTATCAGCACTGTGTGCAGGCCAGTCCCGACCACCACAGGTTCAAACGCACGGCGGTCAATATGGTCATGTGCAGTTCAATGCTGACTTCATGAAACCCTTCAGTCACTTAAAGGGACAGCTCACCCTAAAATCCAAAATACATATTTTTCCTCTGAACTGTAGTGCTATTTATCGTTTTGGGATAGTTGCCTGAGTTTTGGAGATATCGGCTGCAGAGATGTCTGCCTTCTCTTGAATACAATGGAACTGGATGGCACTCGGCTTGTGGTGCTCGAAGCACCCAAAAAAATCCATTTGAAAAACTCAACAGCATTGTCTCTTTCCAGAAATCATGACCCGGTTACTCAAGATAATGCACAGACTTTGTTGTGAGCAGTTTCATGTGGGAACTATTTTCTTTTGCAGTCTCATGTAGGAACTAGCTAGCAGCTAGCGGCTGTAGTTCGGTCAAAAGAAAATAGTTCCTCCATGAAACTGCTCATAACGAGGTCTGTGGATTATCTTGAGTAACGGGGTCATGATTTCTGGAAAAAGACATTGCTGATGAGTTTATCAAATGTATTTCTTTGGCACTTTGAGCACCACAAGCCGAGTGCCATCGAGTTCCATTGTATTGGAGAGAAGGCAGACATCTCTGCGGGCAATATCTCCAAAACTCAGGCAACTAACACAAAACGATATACAGTAGATGGATAAATAGCACTGCAGGTGAGAGGGAATATTATGTATTTTGGATTTTAGGGTGAGCTGTTCCTTTAACCCGACACAAACCGACATGTAGACGCATGCCACAGCTGCTAGCAAGCCTTCCAAACGCGACGTGTCTAACGAGGTGGACAGTGTCGTCAAGCGACATCACAGGAAGCACCAACATGCACTGGCAGGTTTGGGGGGGAGAAAATAGTTTGTTGAAGATTTGCACTTGACACCATTTTCCTCCCCTTCTCTCTGTGTGGAGCCGCAGCGTGGGAGTCAATGCCACCCTTCATTTGTCTGGAGTGTTCTGCTCAGTTCATCAGTAAAGACTGAACAGACTCAGTAGCTGTCACTGGTAGTTTGTTCCTCAGTAAAGACTGAACAGACTCACAAGCTGTCACTGGTAGTTTGTTCATCAGTAAAGACTGAACAGACTCACTAGCTGTCACTGGTAGTTTGTTCATCAGTAAAGACTGAACAGACTCACTAGCTGTCACTGGTAGTTTGTTGATCAGTAAAGACTGAACAGACTCACTAGCTGTCACTGGTAGTTTGTTGATCAGTAAAGACTGAACAGACCCAGTAGCTGTCACTGGTAGTTTGTTCATCAGTAAAGACTGAACAGACTCACTAGCTGTCACTGGTAGTTTGTTGATCAGTAAAGACTGAACAGACCCAGTAGCTGTCTCTGGTAGTTTGTTCATCAGTAAAGACTGAACAGACCCAGTAGCTGTCACTGGTAGTTTGTTCATCAGTAAAGACTGAACAGACTCACTAGCTGTCACTGGTATAGTTTGCACAGACTTCTGGGATATTTCATTAGAAAACCTACGCAACTAACATTTGCTCACTGAATTTGGTGATTCTTCTGTAATGTGGATGTAAGTTAATGCTAGATGTTGAGTCGTGTGTGTGTGTGTGTGTGCGTGTGTGTGTGTGTGTGTGTGTGTGTGCGCGCGTGTGCGTGCGCGCCCGTGCCTATGCGCTCGCTCTAACAGTACAAAGATATCCCAAGGGTCTTTTCCCTATTCTCATTAGAAATGCTAATGTCACATTAATGAAATCGGCTTAGTTTAAGGTTTATAGCGTAGCCTACACTGAGAGATTTGGCCTTGACACTATCCACATATTTCAAGTTGAATCATCTCTCTTTTCCTGCGGGCATACTATTCCAAGTTATTCTAAAATGCACTCTGGCCGTCGGTGAAACTTTGGGGCAAAAAGTTTCGAGCGTGAACACACCAAGCGTTGTCATCGATTGTAAATCGCGGAGCCGCTTGTTTACCGGCTTCTGCAGGAGGCTGCTAGCTAGCTTAGCTACAGCGCTAATGCAGGCCTACAACGAGAGGGCCAAGCTAATGTAAACACTGCGTTTTAGTGTGCTAGCAGAGGTTTGTGGAGTCACTAGCTGTTAATCATTGCTCAGCACAGAGTTTGTCGGGCACGACAACACGCCAGAGAATTAATCACAGATATAGATTCCTGCTTTTATGGAGAGGACGTTTTAACGGCTATGTTTCTTCTAATCATTAGGCTTTCGCAGTAAGGACAGAAGATCAGCAGACAGAGGCTCCAAGGGTCAAACGTAGATGTGGAGGAAACCACCTTAAGATCTACAAGTCCAAATGCATTTTTTTTAACCATCTACATTAAAAAGGTGATGGAACATTTACTTGATCGGCGATTCATAATTTCAGAGTGACCGGAAAACATTGTTTCAAAAAAAGCCTACAATTTAGACAGAAATGCAAATGATTTGAGTTAATCTTCCCCCCTCATGTTGCTTTTTACTTTAGCCATCAATGCCTGGGGCCCAGTTGCACAAAACACCTTAGGTTAAGATTTCCCTTCGAGTCAGAGTTAAGGTGTCCATAAAATAGAATCGGCTGGACAAAACACCCTTAAAATCTTGTGCTCATGTTTTCCTTCAAATGTTTAACCTTATGGAGAAGATTTAAGGGTGTTTTGTGGAGCAAATTCAATTTTATGGACTTAACTCTGACTCTAAGGGAAATCTTAACCTAAGGTGCTTTGTGCAACTGGGCCTTGGTCATTGAGTCTTACGACTAGCATCTAACCTTTCACTAATAGTTTACTCGTGCCTCTGTGTGGCATTTCTGGAAATACTACGACACGCAAAAGCGTAAGCTGGGGAAGAGAAGAAGAGCGTGTTCTTGGTAATTAAAAGGCAATTTTCTCAAATTGATTAGATTATGCTAATCAAGGGAGATAATAATCTTAAAAGCGGCGTGTGTGTGTGTGAGAGAGGGAGATAGAGGGAGAGAGTGGGGAAGAGGGAGAGGAGGAGAAGCATAGTGACAGTCCAGCCGCCGCCATTACGAGCTGCTGATTTCTGCACGGTGCTTCATAAAATGTCAGAGCGCTTCTTCTCCCCAAGCAAGACACTGAAAAATGGCAGCGCGGTGATGCGCTGGCACCTCACCTGCTGCACTGTGTGTGTGTGTGCGCGTGTGCGTGCGTGTGCGTGTGTGTGTGACACGGTGTGTACATCTGTGTGTGTGTGTGTGTCCATGCTGGCCTCCCTCCCATGTTGCAGTGAAGCAGAACAGAGTGGCTGACTGCCCGCTGCTCTGCCTCCCCCCCCCTCTCTCTCTCTCTCTCTGTCAATACAACACTATTCTCTTCCAGCACAGTCATTCTCTTCTCACATGTTTCACATTAACTATAAAGCATCAATTTTGAACGTACAAATTGATCGACATATTGAGTTTAATGCGAGTGGATCTCTCTCTCGTCAGAGCTCATCGGTTTGCCAGATTGTTGTTCGGAGGATATTCAATCATATCTTTTAAGACTTTCATCTGGTTTCAATACGCGAATACAACACACAGTGCAGTAGTGGATCATGCAGCACGGTAAACACCAAACCCCCCCCCCCCCAAATAGACTGATACCCGATGGCACATATTGACCTTTATTGTGAAATTTCCCGTTGTCTTAAAACAGAAAGCCAATCTCTTTGATTGGAATCCGTATCAGGCACAGGTGTTATGACTGTCTGTCTGCGTCGGGATTGTGATGAAGGACATAAAAAGACATGCGATGAGAGGGAGAGGAGGAGGAGGAGGAGGAGAGCGAGAGGGAATGAGGGAAAGGTGTTGAGGTAGATGCGGGGGACCGAAGAGATGACAAACAGGCGTCAACGCAGAGATGGGTGCAGGATTTCATTTATGTAACTGTAACAGCTGTGAGCTCATTATTTCAACACTGTATACACATATATATATATATATATATATATATATATATATATATATATATATATATATATATATATATATATATTTCTTTCTTTCTTTCTTTTTTTCTTTTTTTTTGTATATGCACTCACAAAAATGCAGAGAGCTGGTTGAGCTGAAATAGTGATTTTAGGAGGATTATGATTCTGCAATTTGTGTCATTGGAAAGATCAGATCTCATTTTCCCGTCACACTCTTCCAGGGGTTTGGTGTGACCTCAAGACATCAAACAGATATGAGAAGATCCCGTGGCAACACGTTAGGGAGATGTTCTCGGGGTCCTGGAGGAGCATTTCACACGCAATGAAACAGTGACTTGTTGAACATTAAGCAAGGTCTTTTGAAATGTCGCGGGCAATATAATAATATAATAATATTCATTTCTTCCCATACAATCAGCTTAAATCCATGTCGTTTCATTGTAAATCGGAATCAAATGTAATTGTACACTGTAGCAATTACAAACCCACAAACATTGAATGAATACGATATCTCTATTCCAGACTCTTCTTGTGCTATAGAGATGACACAGTGTTCTCCTGCATTAGTGACGTTAAGTCCATATTTTATTTTGTAGATTTCATTAC
>NC_139651.1:12244997-12247497 GCF_964638095.1 Poromitra crassiceps | reverse complement strand
CAGTCTGCATACGCACACACACACACACACACACACACACACCACGCACACACCACACACACTACAGTATGTGAGTTACTTTTGGTTGCAGTGTGTGTGTGTGTGTGTGTGCGTGAGCGTGCGTGCGTGTGTGTGTGTGTGCGTGTGTCTGTGCGCGTGCGTGCGTGTGTGTGTGTGTGTGTGTGTGTGAGAGCGTGCGTGTGTGTGTGTGTGAGGCCACATCCGTGCCTTTCAGTAGTAAGTGATTTATGGCGACTGACAGACAAACCCAGTGTGTCACCTGGCGACATGGCCTTAGAGACGCCCCCTGGATATATTTTTTGGGGAAGTGAAAAACGGCCTTTATCATTCACCGGAAATGGCAATATCATCACACAACAAATCAATACATTTCGTGTTGAACAACAGGGCGTCGAAATCGAGTTAAAAACAGCGACGACGACGACGACGACCGACTTGGACCGCTTGAGACAAAAAAACATGCCGGCGTTGTCGGATTACTCATTCCACTTCTTCTCTACCTGCAAAGGTTGACATTTCTTTGTCCTCGTTAGCGCGGTGGAGCTAAATTGACACGGTAACGAATCACAATAGACGTCGTCGTCGTCGGAGAGATCCAGAGGAGAGAGAGAGTGAACGTGGCGTCGTCGTTGATGCTGTCTCTCTGTCGACTGCGGCAAGGAGAAAAGAGACTGGGCGAGTCGCCCTGTGTCTTTGAATGGGGTCAGCGCATGGCGGGGGAAGGAGAATGCATCTGCGTGCTCTCGCGCCGCGCGCTCGCCTTCCATTAAGGCTGGAGAAGAGACATTGTGTCCACACTCTGATTACCACTGATCCATGCTGATGACTCTGTTGGCGGATTATCTCTGTTAGTATCAGCCATCTGTTACTGTGTGTGCATGTGTGTGTGTTGTGTGTGTTGTGTGTGTGTGTGTGTGTGTGTGTGTGTGTGTCTGTGTGTTGTGTGTGTGTGTGTGTGTGTGTGTGTGTGTCTGTGTGTTGTGTGTGTGTGTGTGTGTGTGTGTGTGTGTGTGTGTGTGTGTGTGTGTGTGTGTGTGTGTGTGTGTGTGTGTGTGTGTGTGTGTGTCTGTGTGTCTGTGTGTTGAAGGAGAGAGGAGGAGTAAGACACACAGGGGGTTGAATAGTTTTGAGGTTGAGACACACACACACACACACACGCAGCAGACACACACACACACACGCAGCAGACACACACACACACACACTTCCACACGCACGCGCATCGCCGGCCCGTGTTTAAAACCGCTGCGTATGTAAGTCGACATGCGACACGGGGCATGCAACGCCATGAGCCAGACGCGCCCAGAGCAATTTAGAGAGAGAGTGGCCAAAATGCGTGACTCGTTAGCCAATGAACAGCCAGGACGGGGTCTCGCGCTACTTTTGAATGCTAAAATAAAGCCGATAATGTACAATTTGATTTTAAAAACGGTCCATTTAGCTGCAACTCGACGGCGCTGCTTAATCCAGGACCTTACTTCCTGGAACTCTTGAGAGTAAAAAACTGGTTCCATTGGAGTGAATGGAGATGTCGCGACTCTGGACGCACCTAAAGCCCACACAAACTGAGCGGCACAGGCTATCCCATCACACACACACACACACACACACACGCGCACACACACACGCACACACGGACGCACACACACACACCTACACACACATACGCACGCACGCACGGACGGACGCACACACACACACGGAAGCGCACACACACACGCGCGTGCGCGTGCACACACACACACACCTACACACGCACACACACACACACATTCTGCCTCTCCTTTATAACATTCCCCAGCCAGCGCCGATGACGGTGACGCGTGAAGGTTCCTATATGAAGGCCACATGCAATCATAAAGCGCTGTTTATAGCGACACTATCTCCTGAAGGAGCGTAGTAGCATCCAGCCCGCTATTAGCCGCGGCGCGCTGACAGCTGGGCGCCGTGTTGTGTATTTGTGGACGTGACTGTGAATCCGGTGTGTCGGAAAACACATCGTATAAATCATAGTTCTGCCATTAGCATAAATTCTCCGTCTACTTGCATCGGTGGGACTTGCTGTTTTTTTCATGGTCGCGGCGGCGGCGCTCCGTTTTGATTGGATGCCGTTATTCCAAGTCAGATTGATTTAGCCCTTTCATGGAGATTATAACGCTCGCCATATATAGCGCCGCTGCGCCGCGCGCGCCGTTAATTACCTATAAAATCAAGCTAATTCTGATGCTAAATCCATTTTAATTTCTCCTAATTAAGTCAGGATTGGATCCTTAAATACCTCGGCGCCGCCATTATTGTTGCAATCATTGTTGTTGCTGCGCGTTGGGCGGCCCATCGCCGGAGCTCAATCTTATTATTGTTATTAGATTTAATTGCGCTAAGTGATCGGTTTGTGGTTGTCGGAGAGGAGGGAGGGAGGAGGGAGATGGACTCGCCTGGCGAGTGAGTGAGTGGTGGCTCCTCTCTCTCTCTCGCTCCC
>NC_139651.1:12217497-12237497 GCF_964638095.1 Poromitra crassiceps | reverse complement strand
CAAACTCACGGATGCAATTAACTTAAATCTGTCTGTGGAAATTTGATTGACTGCAACAAACAACAAATTAATCCCGCCTCGGCGGCATCCAAACATGAAAAAAGCAGCGCGGTGCAGTTTGTCAGAGTGTGGAGAGAGAGAGGAGAGGATTGGAACGGAGTGAGAGAGAGAGAGAAAGAGAGAGACACAGAGAGGATCAGGAGGAGAGAGAGAGAGAGAACGAGAGAGAGGGGATGAGGAGGAGAGAGAGTAAGTAATCCTAGGTATGTCTTTGGCTGTGCCTCTCTCTCTCTCTCCCTCTCTCTCTCACTTCAAATTTTTTTCAGATTTAATTATTCGCCTTCTGGAAAGCCTGCATTAATATTGAAAAGGCATTTGCAGATGTCACTTTGTGTTGCCTGGGAAGGAAAGGGGTGTGTGTGCGCGTGTGTGTGTGTGCGTGCGCGTGTGCGTGCGTGTCGAGAGGCGGGGGTTGGCGGGGGGGCGACGGGCGGTGGGGGCGGGGGGCACCCCAGGCAGAAGTGAACGCCGTCGCTGGCCTTTCTGCGGGTTTGCGTCGTCGTTGCAGTCGTTTATCTTGCTATCCGCTAGCTGACTTTGGCGAAGGCAGGCTCTACATATTCAGCATATTCTAATGACATCCACACGAGGCAGGTTTTGTGCTGTCTTGTGGCAGAGAGAGAGGAGAGGAGAGAGGGGGGCCTTGAAGCCAACACAAAGGGGTGCTATACGCTCGTGATGATGCGTCACACTGCTGGCACCGCCGGGCGAAGGCTTAGTTTTCTCTCCACATAAACCGCTAACACTTTGATTACCTCTTAAAAAAAAAAAAAAAAAACTCAGAGAAGAGAGATAGAGGAAGAGTCGTCTCCTCCGGCGTTCCCGGTGTAACATTCCCGTATGTATAAGGTCTCCCTCTGGATAATTAGATCGTGGACTTGCGCTCGCTGAAAAACGCCGTGTTCCGGCGCGTGTCGCTGTCTTTTAGCGTTTTTGTGGCGCGCGTGGCGAGCGTCTACCGCTTTGACATTTTCATACGCTCGGCGAACAACACTTTTCTTTTCTTACAGTCATCACTTCTTTATGCATGTGTATTACCTGGCTTATGCGGAGGCATCAAGCCGGCTATGCTGCCGCTGCTCCCCCCCCTTTCTCCGGGAATCGAAATTGAATTTGCATGAAATATGCTCGCACCAAATTGCATCTGACTCCGGGAGGAGGTAATACGTGGCAGTCGCCCCTGCCAGAAATGATTGTGCTCGGGCAAAAAAAAAAAAAAACGCTAGACTATGATGATGATGTCGATGAAGTATTTCTACCCCGCGCTGAAATTGAATGCCAAACGGCAACAGAAAGAGCGTCGTTCTATATGCACCGACCGTATACGCACACGGTACCTTTTTCTGACCCCACAATATCTCATCCAGTCCAGTCGTACATATTCTGACACTCAATCTGAGCTGAGAACGTATCAATAGACAAATTGTTCTACTTTGAAATTGGATCATCATTACAAAATGTTCTGTCATTTGAATCTGAATGTTTGACTGTATTGAGATAAGCAGCATCGTGCTGGAGCAATGGGCAATCCTGTCATATACTCACAAACACGACTGATACATTTTTAAATTCGCCTACACCGCAAGCGAATGTGAATTCCTATATGCAAATGGTAGCCAGTTGTTGCTCATTTCTCTGTATTTAATTCTCCTGAGTACAATCAGAATGGATGTCAGTGCTTGTGTCAAGATCATACAGCCCATTTACACCCGGTTTTTAAATGTGACCTGTATCCGGATAAGGTATCTGGATCATGGTCGCATTTAAAAACCAGGTGTATGGGGGTGTAAGAGATCTGGACACAATGTGAGCCAGGCCAGCCTCCAGATGTGGTCGGGAAGTTCTGATCACATCCTGATCACGATGTCTTTACTTACACCTTGCATTAGCATGCGTTTTTCCTTATCCAGATAACATCCAGACAACGTATCCGGATACAAGTCACATTTAAAAAACAGGTGTAAATGGGGTGTCAGTAATGTGATTTCAGAGCGGAAAAAATTATACAAAACAAACAAACAAACAAACAAAAAACATAAACAAGGCTAGTGTTGGGGCAATAGGTGGCGCTATAAACGACTATCATATCATACCGCATTAGCTGTACTTGAATTCTCAAATCGGACTTTCAAGAAGAAAAGCACATAGATCTGAATTGAATATTTCTAAGACACCAGGGTTTAAAACAAAACCCACGTCCAGAATGAAATTCATTTCTATGATCTACGACTTCGACTGTTAAGTCAATATCTGAGTTTGTGGAACATCTCTCTCCCGAGGCTGAAAACCACCCGAGCGAGGCTCCCATTTGTGACGTCGTCAAGCGATAGTTTGGAGCTGCTCCAGCGACGACGGATGAAAAGCTAACGGACACAGAATGTTTCAGCATTTACATCCAGTTAAGCTTTATTTCATTACAATACTGAGAATTATCAAGCAGAAAATGTGCCAATTCCCTATAAACGAACCACATTAGTTTACTGTGTTGACAAACTCACTGTCCCATTCACTGTCAAAGGAGCAGATCTTTGGGTGTCTTGTTTCAAGCTTTGCTGGAGACTTCTCTTTGATCTCAAAGACTGAAGTGTCAAGAATCCTAACGAGATAATGTCTCCTTCTTGGTAGATGTTCCCTGCAACAGCACAAAACGGCTTGGGTATAAATCAGACATGGCTATAATAAAAATCTGTCAACGAATCAAAAGCCCTCCTCATGTATCACCACTTGTTGCTCTGCAGCATTGGCCGGTGAGTTGCTTTTGCCCGTGCTATTTGTTCTGGATGATATTGAAAAAGGTTTTGAACTGTTCCCCTCTTGATCTTTGCGTCCACCTCAGGTCGTCTGTTTGCGTTGGGAGAGCAGCCCTTCATCACCTCCACGTTGTCAAGTGCCTTCCCTCTGGTCAGCCACCCGGCCTTCGGCGCCATCTACACCACCGCAGCGGGCCGGCCCGAGTTCGGAGGCCTGGGCACCCTGGGCATGTCGGCCGCTCTGGCTGCCCACCCCCAGCTAGGAGCCCTCTCTGGTAGGACATAGGAGATGTTTAGGAGGACCAGTGCGGATGCATTTAGGTCCGTGGGTTCTCAAACTAGGGGTTCTTCTGGGGACCACCAGGGGTCCTTGAGGGGGTCCCCCAGTAAGTTGATGAATTGTTCAACCATTACACAATTTGAGAATGTAGGAAAAATAGGCTATTTTGATCATAGTGTCACTGTTCTCTTTCTACCTACAATACAGATAGTCATGGAATTTTGGACAAAATCATTTATCTAACATAATATATCTAATACAAAAAATATTCTCACATTTAGGTCCAAGAGACAGCATCTCATCATATGGGGGGTCTGTGGCCTGTGGACTAAATTATGGGTCCTTGATATGAAAAAGGTTGACAACCACTGCATTAGGTTAAATGCAATCATACAAGTCTCCTCTCCTCTCCTCTCCTCTCCTCTCCTCTCCTCTCCTCTCCTCTCCTCTCCTCTCCTCTCCTCTCCTCTCCTCTCCTCTCCTCTCCTCTCCTCTCCTCTCCTCTCCCCTCCCCTCCCCTCCCCTCTCCTCTCTCCCCTCCTCCCCTCTCCTCCTCTCCTCCCCTCCTCCCCATCTCCCCTCTCATCTCCTCCTCTCCTCTCCTCTCTTGTTCCCTACAGAGTGGTGGCGAGCTGCAGAAGCCCATGGACGGGGAGCTGCTGCCTTTCTTCCTCCTTTCCTTGGCTTCCCTCCACTTTTCGCGCCCCACCTCCAGGCCAACCACACCCTCAGCCCCCTTCACAGCAGGGTGCCCAGCAAGACTAGCCGTGCCCCACCCAAAGGTACAGCATCGCCTCGCCGCGCCCCACCTAAAGGTACAGCATCGGCTTGCCGTGCCCCACCTAAAGGTCAGTGTTGGGGGTGACTCATTACAAAAGTAACACATTACATGTAATATATTACTTTTAGCAGTAACTCAGTAATATAACTTTATTACTTATAGGATTTCAGTAATGTTATACCAGTTACTTTGTCAAGTAACTCAAGTTACAAATTGAGTTATTTTTTTTTTGAAATCAAGGCACATTATTTAAATAAAGATACAATCATTTCCTAATCAAACTGTGTGTTTGTATGCAAATAACCACTATAGATGACAATAACAAAGGAAAAGGATAACATTTAGAATTTTGGATTGTTTACACTGACTTCAAGGCGGTTGACATTATTTTTCGGGATGTTCCGGGGCGGCGTTGTCATTCTGCTGCTGCTGTTGTTTTGGTTGAAAGTAATGCAAAAGTAGTGTGATAAGTAATGAGTTACTCTACTACACAGACCAGTAATATTGTAAAGTAACATTTCTAATGGAAGTAACTAGTAATATGTAGTATATTACCATTTTGAAAGTAACTTGCCCCAACACTGCTAAAGGTACACCATCGCCATTAAGCGATCCACTCTATTGATCCACTCAGTACACAGGAAACTGCTTTTTTGTCTTATAGCCCACCTATTTGAGCTGCGTAAACATCGTACAGGAAACACTCATTACGTCACATTGAATATTTATACGTAATAGCAGCAGACAAAGGGGCATTTTACACGTACATTTTTGTTTTCAAGCTTTGTTTTCTAATAGGCGAAACAGCAGCTGATATGATAGCGTTCATTCTTTTACATCTCCCCCCACCACCTCTTCCCCACAGCGGGGAAAGGGGTCGGGTATAAAAGAGATTGGTTTGGGGACGCTCGGGCTCTTTCAAAGCACGTGAATTAATTAATCACTTTTGTAGGAGGTAATGGAACTTTGCACTGGAAATAAACGAGCCAGCTCTGTCTCCTCTCTCTCCCACTATCTCTCTTTCCCCCACCACCACTATCTCCCACTTCTCTTCTTTTATAGCTGCTGCTGCTCCTCTCTCCCCCCCCAACCTAAATCCACTTTGTCTTATGATGAGATTTCTCCTTTCCACAAGCATTTAATGACTTTCGGTGCTCAGTTAGTGATTTTGTCAACCCCACTCTCTCTCTGTGTCCCTCTCTCTCTCTCTCTGTCCCTCTCTCTCTCTCTCTCTCTCTCTCTCTCTCTCTCCTCTCTCTCTCTCTCTCTCTCTCTCTCTCTCTACTTGTAATCTTCGTTTTCTTGCACTCTTTTAATTTAACAGTATCTTTTAATTTATCTTTTATTATGTAAACCACTCATGTTGGGCTTGTGCCACAGCACAGCCGGCATGTTTGATGAGATACACGCATAAATCAATATTTTTTCCTCTTTAGCCTTATTCCATTCACTTCACTTATAGTTCTCCAGATATTTCATTAGCCATCTGCAGCAAACTCTGTTCTGCAGAGAGACGCGGTTGATGAGCAGCAGTAAACGTGATGGTAAATCTTGTCTTGTTGTTTCTAGGAGTGAATGGGGCGGTGAATGGAAGTGGGGTGTCTCCCCCGACCACACAAGCAGGGAGCTTTTCAGCCAGTCCGGCCCCCATTCAGGCATCCCCCAAGCCAACCAAAAATGCGGACCCCTCTAATAGTCACCACCGTAGCAGCCCCCAGAACAACCCAGCAGACGTGGTGGAAAAACAGCTCCAGAAACCTAAAGAGAAGGTCAGTTGATCCCTTATTGTGCAGTTTGAAGAGAAGCGACTTTGCATCTAAGCACTCAAGTTCTGCATTAAAGTCGAGCTGAACCCAAGAATGACTTTTCTTTTCTTTTAGTTCAAATGCCTGGGTATGCAGTGCACCTATTTAATAATGTATGCAAAACAAATCACAACAATCTAATTTCTTTAGTTTTTCACACTTTTTCACATCAAAAGTTCGTTTTTCAAGATCTCATTGATAACAGTAATTTACAGTTTGCTGACGTCACCCTGTACTATTAAATTTCTACCCCATTTCAACCAATCATATCACGACATGCAGCTGTCAATCAAATCTTCATTTCAGGATAATTTTCTCTTCCAAATGAAGTCGAAAATGGCGCCTAGTGCCTGTCATCTGGCAGAATTCATATCCCATAAACTAACTACTAACTTGGCCAATTGTTAGAAACATGGATAAAAAACAAAAACTATAATCTCTAAGAATGCAAAGAAATGTAACTGGCTCGTTAAAACGCGCATTCCAGGGATATCGTATCGTTCGCGATAATGGCGCGCGCATCCGAGAGCTTGGTTGTCAGAGGTTGCACCTCGGAGATTCCAGGCCGACGTGCTGCACTCTCCTCTCGGCAACACGAAGGCAGCTGGCTGCCTGTGGCTCGCTGAGCTCCACTTCTCCCTTCAAAAGGCTGTTCCCGAGGGGAGCGCCACAACATACTGAATCCCACTCGATTTGGAGGCGGAAAAAGCCCAATCCAGTCCCCAGAATTGTCAAATAAAATCATCGACATGATACTATGACCCGCCTCTCAACCTGTCATCTTAGACAAACTATGTTTTTCAGTCTGAAACGGACTCATATGCACGTGACGAACAGGTTCAGTTCGACTTTAAACAGTGAATAAATAAATAAATAAATAAATAATTAAATCAATCAATCAATCAATCAGTGAAACTGATTCTTTCACTCTCCCCATCCCTCTCCGACCCAGAAGCCTCGTAAGAAGCCAGTAGACGCCTCTGGGGTGAGCAACAGTGAATCAGGCACATCCTCGGACAGCTCAAGTGACGGCTCCCTCAGCAGCGATCTGGAGGACCTCGCTGAGGAGGACGACGATGACGACGACGATGACGACGACGACGACGACGAGGACAAACAGAGCGAAGTGTCAGACGCTGAGAAGCGGACAAAGAAGAAGACGAAGGTGAAGACCAAGCAGGACAGTCCAGGATTACAGTGTTCTATTGTCATTTGGCTGTGAAACTGAAATAATACTATGGAGACAAATATGTTTATGTTTACGTATATATATATGTATGTTTACATATATATGTTTACTTATAAACATTATTACCGGTGTGTATACATATATATATATATATATATATATATATATATATATATATATATATATATATATACACACACACACACACTGTATTCTCAGTTGTGTTTTATGTTTTACTAACATGATTGTATCTCCTTTCCTCCCCAGGGTTTGATACCGAGCTCGGGGACTGGAAAGACTGACAGACAGACAGTAGCAGAGGCCCACAGCCTCGCCTCCCACAACCCCCCGAGCCTGATGCCCTTACCCTGCTCCCCCTCCCCACCGTCCCTGTCCCAGAGCTCGCCCCTGGCCCTCCACGGCCCCCGGTCCCGCACAGAGGGGCTGCAGCAGCACTTCAGTGTGATCCAGTCCACGGGCCTGGCTGCCAGCTCCAAGCCCCTGGCGCTCCTCACCCAGCCCCGCCGGGACTCCTCCCCGTCAGCCTCCCCCATCGCCCTCACCACGTCGTCCCCCAAGGCGCTCCTCTCCGGCAGCACCGCCTCCCCCAGGCTTCCCAAACTGCTGCCCTCTTCCTCCCCGCAGCACCTGCCGCTCTCCCTCTGCTCCTCCCCGAAGCCCCTCTCCGTGCCCTCTCCGCCCCGCCCCGCTCTCCCGGCTCTGTGCACCTCCCCCAAACCGTTTGCTTTGACCTCACCTGTAACAAGCTCCTCCCACAAGCCTCCCCTGAAACCGCCTCGGCAGGCTGCGGCGGGCGGCTCCAAAGCCCAGAAGAGGAAGATGCTGGAAGCTTCCCTTGCGCAGATCAACGAGTTCAGGCTGAAACAGGTGAGCCGAGCGTCCTTTTACAACAAGCTGTGAAACAGGGGGAAAACACAAGCAAGCCTCTCCCCATTGACTTCAATGTAAAATAGCACTACCAAAAAATAAAAAATAAAAATAACAGAATCAATCTCGTTTATTAATGACCCCAAAACACCATGACCTGACAATATATTACAACTCGTCTGGCCATAGAATGAGCAAGATACACCGGAAATATGACTTTGAACCATCTAAAAATCATGTGACTCATGTCACATGATTTACATTACAGCCTCGAGCCAAGTAGCCTACAACGACGCTGGGCTCCACTACAACAGCATTTCATGTCGGAAGACTAAATTAGCAACAGGCGGACACCGGAACTAGATCAGAGACGGGTCATGAGTCACATGACTTTAGATGGGTCAAAGTCATATCTCAGATGTATCTTGTGCATTGTGTGGCCGGCCGAGTTGTAATATATTGTCATGTCATGGTGTTTTGGGGTCATTAATAAACGAGATTGATTCCGTTATTTTTCGATATGTTTTTTTTGGTAGTGCTATTTTACATTGAGGTCAACAGGGAGAGAGCCTTGTGTTTCCCCCCTAAAAGGGGGGCGGGAACATGTGCCGCCAGCAGCCGCCTACAAAATGATGTATTGCCGATCTGGTGTATAACGCAAGACTTGAGCGAGCAAAAAAAATCATGTCCTACACGCTGAGAAAACAAGCTACTACTGTAGCCTACACCAGGGATACTCAACTTGCTTTGCCCGGGGGCCACTTTCGTGAAATGATAGAAGGCCAGGGGCCAGTTAGTTAATAAACAAACAATATACATTTTTCCGTAGCGGATTGTAGGTTTTTGGGGTGTCAGCTGGAGTTTAGTCTGACAATGTTATGCACACCGGATAGTTAGTTAGGTTAAGTTAGTTAGGTTAAGTACATACAAGTGCCTGGGTAGCGAGCAGACGGCAGTATTTGACAATTTAGCAGCTAAATCATAGATTATTAAAAGATATTCCATATTCCAGACTGAAATGCTATAACAGAAGTGGAGTATTGGCCAGAATGACATGAACATTTGGACACTTATTCAGCGGGTCTCTTGCATGTTGCGTTCAGGTGCACTGTAAAAAAAAAAAATGCAATTCCATCGTGCATTTTCCATGTTTTTCTCCACTTTGAACTGTTAAAGACACACACACACACACACAAAAAGAGGCAAAATATATGCAGTATATAAACGGTACAGCCAGCCAACCTTCCTGTGCAACCCGCACTTTTCACCTTCTGCTGACAGGTTAGCATCCTCACATTGGCATTAGTACACACAGTGCGCAGAGTACTGTGAGATTGCTAGCCTAGCAGCAGCAGCAGCAGCAGTGTCAGACAGACAGAACCGGTGCTGCTGAAGGTGCTAATAGAGCTGCACACCAGAGTCAATTGGGGAAAAAATGAAAAATACAAAATCATAATACTGACGAGTGCAGTTTCTAATTCGCGAGATGCTGCTCGTTCCTGTCAGAGCAGGGAAGAGTGCTCCACATTCACAAGCCTCCTGAAGAATCACGGTGCTGCTGAGCAACATCGACTCCTACTACAACTCCAGCTGCACATCAAAGAAAGCCTCTCTGTTATGTTCAAGCCAAGCATATCGGAGCACTATTACTCCCTCTCCCCCCCCCCTCCCCATTTCCTCAAGTGATGGTTTTCTTTTTATTAAATAGCTGTGCTGACATGTGTGGCAGTTCATATCGAGATCACAGTGTTAAGGAAAATAAAAGTGCAATAACATTTTTCATCGTATTTCTATATATATATCTATCATATCCTGCAGCCCTAGTGAGGGTAGTGTCTTTCTTAAGGTAGTATATAGCATCTTCACAAGTTCAATCAATAGGCACAAATTAATCCAGTATTCCCAGAATGGTTCCCCCCCCCCCCCCCCCTTTTCTCTTCTTTTTTTTAGTTTGGAAAAATTGTAATGTTGTTTAATTGGTTAATTGTTTAATTGTTTAAAATTATCCCCATTAGTCTTCACTTTGGTGGAGACTACTCTTCCTGGGGTCCACATCAACATACAAACATACAATCATCCACAAATAACAAATGAGTCACTGTACAAGAGAAGGTGACAGCAGGTCAGTATACATAGTACTCAAATAGCAGATCAGTTAAAGGAACACTCTGCCCATTTTCAACCAGCTTTGTATCATTAGAACATCAGTAGTATATCAGAAAACTGTAAACGGTTTTGAAGTCTGTCATTTAATTTGACAGTTATTGAGTGTTAAAGTGTGGACCAGTGACATCACTGGTCCACACTAACTCAAATTAATAACTTATTAACTCAAATCAACTCTCAATAACTGTCAAACTAGATGAATGACTTCAAAACCGTTTACAGTTTGAGAGTTGATTTGAGTTAATGAGTTATTCATTTGAGTTAGTGTGGACCAGTGATGTCACTGGTCCACACTTTAACACTCAATAACTGTCAAATTAAATGACAGACTTCAAAACCGTTTACAGTTTTCTGATATACTACTGACGTTCTAATGATACAAAGCTGGTTGAAAATGGGCGGAGTGTTCCTTTAAGCAATTGATCAAAAAGTGAGGTCATAAACAGAAGAAGTTGACAGCAGGTCAGATACATAACACTCAAATAGCAGATTAGTTAATCAAATTAATCCAAAAAGTGAGGTCATAAACAAAATTCACTCAAATAGCAGGTCTGTTAATCAAGGAAGGTTATGTCGGACCTAATCTGAGTTCTCGACTCAAGACAGCTTCTCTCAGCTTATTGGCTGAGACGGTTTGTCCAGCATTAAATAAAAAACACCTGAATGGGCAGATGTTGCATTGGATGTATGTGTATGTGTATGTGTATATGTATATGTATGTGTATGTGTATGTGTATGTGTATGTGTATGTGTATGTGTATGTGTATGTGTATGTGTATGTGTACTGTATGTGTATGTGTATGTGTATGTGTTTTCATACTATATCATAGACTAAGATTGCCAATATTTACTTTGGAACAGAATGACTGAATGACTTTTGGACTGATTAATTTGGTGATTTCTGCTACTTTGAGGATCAGCCAGTTAATATAAAGCTTGATGCTTTGAGCCTAGCTTGCTCAAGCAGACATGCTACTATTTAGGGTTTTCGGTCTATTCAAATAAAATGATAAGGTTAGGATTAGAATATATCATCTAAAAATAATAATAGAAAAATTTTGACATTATTCCTTGCCTTTTTACTGCACAAAGGCAGCTTCTCCAGATGAAATATGAATGATAGTAGAATAATCAATAAAGCTAAACCCGTCGAGATCAGCGTTTCCTGTGAAAATCCATTTCCCCCTTCTGTGTTTTTTACCCAGTAGAGAGAAGTTTCCAAACGAGCCAAATTCCCCCTGTGGTTTCAGCGCGGTTACTGTATTTCATGGTCTGTGAAATTGATTTGTTTCACTTGGTATCACATCTAGTTGAAAGTGGACGTCGGAACCTAACCTGCGTTTGTTTAAACACAGATTCAACCAAACTCTCCCGTCAGTGTGAAGAACCAAAAGCAGTCCCAGGTGCGTGACGATAATGACCACGGGGGCTTTTCAAAGAAGTAATTACACTTTTAGTGGCGACACGGAGGTGCTCGGAGCGTCCTTTTCTTCAGCTTTGCCAAGTGTGGTGCCCCCTCGGTTATAGCGTGTACTGTATGTTCTTTTTGTTTCCCAGAAAAGGGGCTTAGACACAGTTAACTGTAGCACTGTTAGCCATTGTGGCTGTGTCACCTGCTCAAACAATCAACGCTGATGCGAACTGACAGCTAGAGAGCGCTCCACTTTGTCCCCTTTTCTTTTCGTTTTTTTCCTCCTGTCTTCCTCCCTCCCACTCTACGGTCCCCTCTCGCCCCCCGACCACTGACTCTCTCTCTCTCTCTCTCTCTCTCTCTCCTTTTTCACTCCCCCTCTCCTCCCTCCACTCGCAGTCTCTTCTGTCCCAGGGGCAGCTGTTCCCAGCTGATCTGAAGAAGCAGCAGCCGCAGGGCCCGAAGAAGTCCCCCAAGAGGACGTCTGTGTCTTCATCGACGTTGCCGCCTGCACCTCCGCCTCCTCCTCCACCTCCACCCCAGAACAATCACTCCAACCTCTTCCTCTCCAGCGCCTTGCTGGGGCTCCCCGAACCCCCCGTCCACCACCCCAACGGAGTCATCCAAAGCACCACTCAGGACGCGCCTCTGGCCCTCATCACCAAACCTCGCAAAGACTCTGCCTCGCAGGGCAAGCCGCCTCAGTGCGGCGACGACTCCGACGCCGGGTCAATGCCTGTCAACCTGAGCACAGGGGCCAGTAGGACCCAAGCAGCAGCCCCCCAGGCTGGGCCTCCGTCGCGGCCCCCCACTACCTCACCCCATGCCACCACGGGCCATGGATCCAGAAAGAACAAGACGCCCAGGGCGAAGGGACTGGCTCCAGGGCTGGCACTGCAGGCACAGGGACAGGGACTAGCGGACCCTTTAGCGGCCTGGAAGGGCTTCTCTCAGAACCACCTGGTGCAGTCTCTGGTGGACTTGTTTCGCGGAGGGGAGTCCGGGATCGGGATTCCCGGAGTTAGCATTCCCGGAGTTAGTATCCCCGGGGTTGGAATTCCCGGGGTTGGGATCCCCGGCATTTGCATCCCGACGGCCGGCCTCCCCGCCCACAAGGAATCGGACGACTCCGGGGACGACGACGACGACGAGGACGACGATCTTGAGGATGAGGAAGATGAAGAGGACTCAGATGATAGTCTGTCAGGTTTGTGCTTTCTCTGTCAGTTCGATGATCGTATAGATTGACCGTAAAATATCAAAGTGACAGTCACTCTGTTTGAAACACACAGAATACAATCTAGAAACAAAAAAAATCTATTTGATCACATTTTATTGAACACAATTGATACCACCTTGGCCTACAGACCAAAGCTCTGGATTATCAAGCACTTTTTGGTGTTCTGTCTTTTCCCCTACAGAGTCGGACAGCAACTCGGACAGCGACCTCTCTGGCAAGAAAGTGAAGGAGTCAAAGCTGCTGCCGCCGGGCCTGTCGTGGAAGAAGGAGAAGGCCCCCCTCAGGCTAACCAAAGGCCCACCACAACTACTGAGCACCTCAACCAATCACACAGCCACCAGCTGCTCCCCTCTCAACCTGCAGGTCATCAAGTCTCCCACCACTGTCGTCACCAGCTCCAGTGCCTTGGCCTATCACAGCTCTCCGGGCTCGTCCTCCTACACCCTGGCCACGCCATCAGGTCCAAATATGTTTCCTGTTTTGCTTTGTGTGGAATCAGATACATTTAAAAATAGGCCAAAAGGAATGTCCCTCTGCAGAACGTTTCAGAATCGATGGTTTCAGGAGGTGTCTCGAAGGGTTTCAGTTTTGAGTTTCAGTTTCAGTTGATTGTTAATTCGAGCAGAAGATTCTTGCGTTATGAATTACAAAGGGTTTGGAAAAAGTTCAACTCTTTAACTGAGGAACTGGAGGTGCAATTTGAAAATACCTACAGGAAACAGAATTCTGTGTGTTTTTGCTTTTTCTTACCACACATCCGTTATATATTATCAATACCTAATAATAGAAAATGTAAAAGGTACCATTCAGGTGCTGTGTGATGCATGACATGTAATTGTAATACATACATTGTTTATTTGATTCATAATATTACATTTTTGAATGTTTAGCAAGTCAAGACAACCTCTCTTAGAAATGCAATTTCATAGAAGTAAATTCTGTTTGCTGTCCTTCCAATTGAATTCTGTTTAATTGGAGCTGGGTCCAATTCCAGCTCCAACTGCAGGAATCAAATTGAAATTGACCATGCATTGTCAAATCAATTCAATTTATGAATGGCCGCACCCCTGACCACTATGAAAAAGGCAGTTTGTAACTTCATAGCGCCATGGCCTCTGCTCTTGAACTGCAGCGTAGACTATCCCAGCAGCATCCTCACATGACTTTGAAGAGGGCGTCGTTATTTTTAGTCAGGCAGGGGAGGAAGGCGGCTCGTTGTCCTGGCTTAAACCGGAGCTGTGAGGTCCTGCCGAGGCACGTCCAACGGCCTAAGAACCCCCTGACGACTCGTTTGGCACGGCGAGGGGACGTTCATTTCCGCCGTCCCTCGGCGCTGTGAGATTACCCAGATCAGAGGAAAAGAGGACGCACACGTTGAGCGTGCCAGGAATGTTCCAGGAAACATTCCAGTCTCTCCCCTCTCTCCCCCTTTTCTTTCCTCTCCCGCTTGTCGTGAAGGAGGCCATGTTTATCAGCGAAGCACCATGTGATACGGACCCGTGCAGTGTCAACTCGCTCCTAAGTCCAAATACCCCTCCTTTTGCATTTCAATTGGATCCTTTTTTGTGTGTGTGTGTGTGTGTGTGGCGGATCAGATTATACTGCGTGCATTCAACTTTTGGTGATCACATGGTGTTGGTGAGGGGAGGGTTTTGGAGGGCAATTAAGCGCTGACCATGGGTTTACAAAAGCGTGAACGTTCCTGTTTCTGTATGTGCATGAATGTGCTTTGGTCGCTGGCCCTCTATGGAGAGTGAAAGTGGAACGTCACTTCCTGCTTCAGCACTGTACCAGAGATTTTCATCCGCCATTTATTTTCCCATAGACATTTCGTAAAATGCCTATAGAAATAGTTTTACTTGGTCAAACCAAACGGTTCAGCTATATTTAGAATCGGGAGAGACCATAGAACATTTCGCTTGGACCAAAACTTCCCTCGAAAGGCTGCGCCTTCTGCAGGTCGCCATTGTAAATAAGAATTTGTTCTTAATGACTTACCTGGTTAAATAAAGGTTAAAAAAAAAAAAAAAAAAAAAAATGTTTTTACTTTAAACCTGCATTTTTATTACGTTTTTGTCCGAGTGAAATATTATGCGCTCTCTCCTGTTTGGTCTGACCAAGTAAACCTATCTTTATACGCATTTTACGAAATGCCTATGGGAAAATAGATGGCGGATGAAAATCTCTGGTACAGTGCTGAAGCAGGAAGTGACGTTCACTTTCACCTCTCTATTGTGTGTGTGATTGAGTTGAGGGGCTGCGACTCGTACGATTGCGATTATGTGTGAGGTTTTTCGGTGACATGTCGTGCTGTCAAACCTGACGGCTGAACTCTGACCTCTCCACAGGCTTAGGGAAGAGGAAGCGCGTGATGGATGAGAAGGAGTTGATGATACCTCTGGAGTTAGGGTATGTACAAGAGACGGAGGAGAAACGAGGCGCCCTGCGCATGCACTGGTTTGCTCTTAGAGGCATGAGTGTAGGCACACACACACACACACACACACACACACACACGCATGCACGCACTCACAGCCACACAAGCTCACAAACGTACCTTACACACTTTGTGTAAAACTGTGCTGTTTCTTTGTTTTTTTTTAAATTTATTTTTAAATACCCAGGTGGCAGAGAGAAACCAGAATCAAAACGGTGGCCGGGCGGCCCCAGGGGGAGGTGGCCTACTACGCCCCGTGTGGCAAGAAGCTGCGGCAGTACCCCGATGTGATGAAGGTACCACCACAGCCTCTAGCAACCGTGATGTTGCGGAGGCAAGCTTTCGAGGCAACGCAGATGAGCAGTGCAGCCTAAACACTGGGCTTAGAGAGCGGGAAGGGGGGCAACGGACAGAACCACCAACCACGTCATTGTGGCCAGCATGGGTTTATGATAATTGATCATAATTGCTTTGCGACACTGCTCATCTTCATTGCCCAAACAAACGCTTGTGTGTCATGACTCTGTGTGTGAGCTACAGTATCACTCCTGCTGCTGCCCCCCCCCCCCACCCATCCCCCCTCACCCCCGTTCTGTGACCCTAATAGTGAAAGATGACACCCCCAGATTCATCTCTTGTGCCGCTGCTCACTCTCCCCACTCCCCTCCCTTAAATAAACGGTTTGTTTTTGGGATCCACATCTTTGGCCCCCCATTCGTAACATCTTATTAGAGAGGTTTCCAAAAAGCCACGAGCAGCACTGACTGTCACCGTTTGACTTTATTAGGACGGCGACAGTTAAAAAACGGTGCACTCACTCGCTCGTCAGCGGGCAGCTCAGAGCTGAACTACTTGGCTCCAGATAAATAAGAGGGGGCCTGAGTTGTGCGCCCCAAGGTCACAACCGTTTGTCTCTCCTGAGAGCTTCTGGCTCCGTCTTGTCCCTCCTGGCTTTTATCATGATTTAGTGGCGCTGCACAGATGCACACTGTAACCTTAGACTCCCGCTAATCTAGCCGCCAACCCAGCCCCCCCCCCCCCCCCCCCCCCCCCCCCCCGTTGCTTCTCAATGTCGCTCATTTTCACACAATTTTTTCTGCCTCTACATTTTTGACCAACGCCATTATTATTTTCTCTTCTGTAGTATCTGTCCAGAAATGGAATAAGTGGCATCACGCGTGGTAATTTTAGCTTCAGTGCAAAGATAAGGGTTGGTGACTTCTATGAAGCCAGAGAAGGACCCCAGGTGACTGTCTTTCATCTCTCTCTCTTCCCCTCATCCCCTGTTCACCTTGTTATCTAGTGACAGGCTAAAGCTGTACGCAGCAGTTGCTGTCAGGACCATGCACAGGAACCAGCTGTAGACCTCAGTCAGGACCATGCACAGGAACCAGCTGTAGACCTCAGTCAGGACCATGCACAGGAACCAGCCGTAGACCTCAGTCAGGACCATGCACAGGAACCAGCTGTAAACCTCAGTCAGGACCATGCACAGGAACCAGCTGTAGACCTCAGTCAGGACCATGCACAGGAACCAGATGTAGACCTCAGTCAGGACCATGCACAGGAACCAGCCGTAGACCTCAGTCAGGACCATGCACAGGAACCAGCTGTAGAGCTCAGTCAGGACCATGTACAGGGACCAGCTGTAAACCTCAGTCAGGACCATGCACAGGAACCAGCTGTAAACCTCAGTCAGGACCATGCACAGGAACCAGCTGTAGAGCTCAGTCAGGACCATGTACAGGGACCAGCTGTAAACCTCAGTCAGGACCATGCACAGGAACCAGCTGTAGAGCTCAGTCAGGACCATGCACAGGAACACATAGACCTCAGTCAGGACCATGCACAGGAACACATAGACCTCAGTCAGGACCATGCACAGGAACCAGTCGTAGACCTCAGTACTTCTAGTTCATAGCTCTCTCACTGTGCATGGGCATATGTGATAATCAGCTGACATTACTTCCACAGGTGACCAGTCATGTATGCCATGTATCTGTGATACAGAAAGATCAACTAGAGAGGTGGAAGATTGGATAGAGATACAGACAGTACTGAGGCACCAGAAAGGAGATAGCAAAGAATAAATAAATAAAAATAATTAAAATCTTACAGTGGAATATGATTAATGATATGAGTAATGTATTTTGAACCTGTTGTTTAAATGTTTACTTCAGACTCTATAATGTAGCAACACATTGCAAATATGAATGTCTTATCTCCTGTTGAATACAACCAGGTCAGAGCATAGTCTAGCTAGCAAGCTAGCAAACAAATGCATTGTGCCTCAGACAAACAATATGACAGGGAAGCTGTGCTGCCTTTCAACAAGTCATTGACTGTTGTGCACAAACTCCTCCATGTCTCTATCTCCACCGTGTTCTCTCTCTCTCTCTCTCTCCTTTAGGGTTTACAGTGGAGCCTGTTGAAGGAAGAGGATGTCATTCCTCATATTTTGGCCATGGAAGGCCGGAGGGGTCGTGCCGCGAACTCCGAGCGCCAGTCAGGGCGCGAGGGCGGCAAAGGTAGCCGCCGCAGGAAGGGACGGCCCCCCAACGTGGGCGACCCCGTGGCCCCAGAGGGCCCCAGCCCCAGTGAGGTCAAACTCCTGCGCAAGCTAGAAGCTCAAGGTTAGCAGAGGGGAAATGAGCATTGAAATCTGTTTGAATTATTACAGCAGTGGTTCTCAAACTCTTTTTGGCTTCAGTACCCCTTTTCCCTGATTTCTGAATCCAAGTACCCCCCTTTACCAAAATACAACATTTTGCTTCGAAAACGGCAAGAGAAAATATGCTAATATGACGCAATGAATTCATGATAACCCACTTTTTTTTTTAAGAATATAAGATTACAAAATAGGATTTATTTGAATGTTTCATTTATTTTCATGATTTATTCTTATATTTATCCATTTTCCCCTTTGTCTACCCCCTGTAGTACCACCTAGGGGTACGCGATTAGGGAACCACTGCATTACATTATATTATTGAGACACCAGAGGCCAAGGCAGGGATTACAGCATTAGTCTGTCTGATTTATTTATTTTTGGGTTGTGTGCGCCCAGTTCATTTTCCCATAGTCGACTACTCAGTGTGTGGTGTAAACACTCAGGGTTTGTCATGATAGTTTGGCAAAATCCATCTTCGTCACATGTAGAAATAGCGAGGTACTTTTCCAGATGATTCAGCAATGTTATTGTCGTCGTCGTCGTCGTCGTCGTCGTCGTCGTATTTTCAATTGCAAAAGTTGACAGTGATTGTTTTTTTATGCACCCAGTGTTAGATTAATGTGTCGTTATTTTACCTAGATTTGACAAAAGCTAAAAGACTTGTCTGAGTTATATCTAGTGGGACAACGACAGATATTTTCCTGTATTTTCTCACTGACAGTATCTTTCCTCTCTCTCTCTCTCTCTGTGCAGAGATCGCCCGGCAGGCCGCCCAGATGAAGCTGATGAGGAAACTGGAAAAACAGGCGCTAGCTCGCGCAGCCAAAGAGGCTCGGAAACAACAAGGTTCGCTCCAATTCATTTGACCCTAACATAGCATAACCTGCATTAATTCCCCCCCATCATTTCTACAATTGGCCTAAGCCGATTTCAAATATTATGCTTACAATTCCCTTGGATATCAGTCTAGTATTATTGGGTGCGAAGGGCCTTTTTTTTGGTCGATGCTGATCTCAACCTGACTTGACTCTTCCAGCTATCATGGCAGCAGAGGAGAGGAGGAAGCAGAAAGAGCAGATCAAGATTCTCAAACAGCAGGTGAGTCTCCTTTATGTGTGTGCTATTGTTTCCTTTCTCCTCATCCACATATCCTCACACACACACACACATGCGTGCACACACACACACGCATGCACACACGCACGCACGCACGCACACAGTCCCTGCATGCATTACCGGAAATGCTGATTGGTTGTTTTGTAATAATTTAAGGTATCAATTACCACCATTACTGCTGCTACTATATATTTTAAATATTTTTCCCGCTGTGTGTCTTCTTTGCCCCGTCCAACTCGTGATTGGAAGGTGCTTTTTCGTGTAGGCATGTTTTCCAGTATCTGAAACATTAAGAGATCATGTTGTTCCTCACAGGAGAAGATCAAGCGTATTCACCAGATTCGGATGGAGAAGGAGCTCAGGGCGCAGCACATTCTGGAGGTACAGGATCCCATCCAAAACAGCACCTCTGGTTAAGCAGAACATTCCTGAATTCAAGCCCCCTCGGCCTCTATGGTGTTTTAATCTTTCCTAAAGCCCATTACTGAACACAAGCATGCATTGGAGGGAGTTGCGTCTTCTTAAGGCCTAATTCCTCACGGAACTAATGCTAAATTGGTCTTGGTTGACGGCGGTTGAATATTAAAATGGCTGTTGCCGCCGCTTCAGACTTTATTTAAATTGGACAGAAAAGTCTCCTTCATCAGACAACAGTAACAGTTTAGCATAAGTGGGTCGAGGGGGAAAAAAGGTACCGTTTTCCACACACACAGAAGTACACGAGCGCATACACACACAAGCACACACACACACACACACACACACACACACACACACATACACACACACAGCCACAATTACAGTGTGGGAGCTCCAGCGTGTTTTAGCAGGGCTAAATCAAATTTGAGTTGACACGGTTGGCGAGCCACTCTTAACAGGAAGGCTTCAACATTCCCACAATTACGCCTTAAAGAGATACATTATTCATTCTCTTGTGTTTTACAAATTTGACTGGCATTCAGGCGCGTGAAATCCTTGCTTAAAGCAGAAAAACGGCAAAACAAATCAGTTTGAGTGCGGCAAAGCAGGACGAGCTGATTGATATACGTCTGTCTGTCTCTATGAGTGCTGCCGCCGATGCTGCTGCGTCCTTCATGACCCTCATCTTTATTCACAGGCCAAACGGAGGAAGAAGGAAGAAGTCCACAATGCCAAAATAATGGAGGCTGAAAAACGGATAAAGGTATGATATTTCGTGCCCGTCCG
>NC_139651.1:12204997-12212497 GCF_964638095.1 Poromitra crassiceps | reverse complement strand
TCTAAATATATCTGAACCGTTTGATTTGAACAAGTAAAACTACTTTTTATAAGCATTTTACGAAATGTCTATGGGAAAATAAATGGCGGATGAAAATCTCTGGTACAGTGCTTGAAGCAGGAAGTGACGTTCCACTTTGCCTCTCTATATGTGCTAATACTTTAACTGCCAACATCACCGGAGTGGAACTGCTCTGTTTGTACCTACTCTTTAACCATCCATCCCTCCTCCTCACTGTCCCCCTCACCAAACACCTGACCTTACAATCTATGTGAATCGGGCTTGATTCACAGAATTTATTATTTTCATTGTAACGGCAAATGTGGAAAGCCAGAAGACCTCCTGGCAAACCCGTATTTTTGTTGCTTTTGTTGTGTCAGCTTTTACTTTAGAGGCGCCGTCACCGATTCCAGCTGCTTCTCTTTTTGAGCCTGTCATCACATCTACTCTGTATCGCATCTCTGTGTTGCTTTTTGGTTGTCATCGTACTCCTGTAAACTCTTCACTTTATATTATGCTTCGACCATACATGTGACGTGTATCCACGTGAAGCATTGTTTTGTGTTTGTTTCAAAGTTACGGTGGTGCCTCTATACTGAATTTAGTGCATCGGAATTTTTTTTTAAATCAATACGTGCTAAATTCAGTCGACCTTGAGCGTGCCGCGTGTGCAGCGTTGTGGATGTGTTTGACGTGTTTGTGTTTTCTGCCGCTCTAGGAGAGGGAGAGGAGGAGGCAACATGTTATGCTGATGAAGGCAGTGGAGGCTCGCAAGAAAGCAGAGGTAGGCAAGGCCTATACGCACGCACGCGCACACACATGCACGAACATACACACACACGCACACACACACACACACACACACACACACAAACACACACACGCCACACACACAAAATCCACTCCATAAAAAGAGACCAAGTCTTTCTTCCCTGTATGGATTTCCTCTTTCTCTCTTCCTATGCGCTCCCACACGTCTTTTCCTCCCATTCATTTTTTTTCCACACTTACCAAGTCAAAAGAATCTGGCCCTGAAGCACTTTTCTTTGAATGCACAGCAGCATTAAGGCTGAATTCTAATACTGCTCAGCAAAGTCAAGTACACACACACACACACACACACACACACACACACACACACACACACACACACACGCACACACACACACACACACACACACACACACACACACAGACGGCTTCCTAACGCTCTCGTGGATTTTGGACTCTAGGAGCGCGAGCGCTTGCGGCAGGAGAAAAGGGACGAGAAGCGCCTGAACAAGGAGCGTAAACTGGAGCAGCGCAGGCTGGAGCTGGAGATAGCCCGAGAGCTGAAGAAGCCAAATGAAGACATGTGTCTGTCTGATCATAAGGTAAGACATGTGTCTGTCTCAGCATAATAAGACATGTGTCTGTCTGATCATAATAAAACATGTGTCTGTCTGATCATAAGGTGAGACATGTCTCTGTCTGATCATAAGGTGAGACATGTGTCTGTCTGATCATAAGGTGAGACATGTGTCTGTCTGATCATCAGGTGAGACATGTGTCTGTCTGATCATAATAAGACATGTGTCTGTCTGATCATAAGGTGAGACATGTCTCTGTCTGATCATAATAAGACATGTGTCTGTCTGATCATAATAAGACATGTGTCTGTCTCAGCATAATAAGACATGTGTCTGTCTGATCATAAGGTGAGACATGTCTCTGTCTGATCATAATAAGACATGTGTCTGTCTGATCATAATAAGACATGTCTCTGTCTGATCATAATAAAACATGTGTCTGTCTGATCATCAGGTGAGACATGTCTCTGTCTGATCATAATAAGACATGTCTCTGTCTGATCATAAGGTGAGACATGTGTCTGTCTGATCATAATAAGACATGTCTCTGTCTGATCATAATAAGACATGTGTCTGTCTGATCATAATAAGACATGTGTCTGTCTGATCATCAGGTGAGACATGTCTCTGTCTGATCATAATAAGACATGTGTCCGTCTCATCATCAGGTGAGACATGTCTCTGTCTGATCATAATAAGACATGTCTCTGTCTGATCATAATAAAACATGTGTCTGTCTGATCATAAGGTGAGACATGTCTCTGTCTGATCATAATAAGACATGTGTCTGTCTGATCATCAGGTGAGACATGTCTCTGTCTGATCATAATAAGACATGTGTCCGTCTCATCATCAGGTGAGACATGTCTCTGTCTGATCATAATAAGACATGTCTCTGTCTGATCATAATAAAACATGTGTCTGTCTGATCATAAGGTGAGACATGTCTCTGTCTGATCATAATAAGACATGTGTCTGTCTGATCATCAGGTGAGACATGTGTTTGTCTGATCATAATAAGACATGTGTCTGTCTGATCATCAGGTGAGACATGTCTCTGTCTGATCATAAGGTGAGACATGTGTCTGTCTGATCATCAGGTGAGACATGTGTCTGTCTGATCATCAGGTGAGACATGTCTCTGTCTGATCATAAGGTGAGACATGTCTCTGTCTGATCATCAGGTGAGACATGTCTCTGTCTGATCATAAGGTGAGACATGTGTCTGTCTGATCATAAGGTGAGACATGTGTCTGTCTGATCATCAGGTGAGACATGTCTCTGTCTGATCATAAGGTGAGACATGTGTCTGTCTGATCATAAGGTGAGACATGTGTCTGTCTGATCATCAGGTGAGACATGTGTCTGTCTGATCATCAGGTGAGACATGTGTCTGTCTGATCATAAGGTGAAACATGTCTCTGTCTGATCATAAGGTGAGACATGTCTCTGTCTGATCATAAGGTGAGACATGTGTCTGTCTGATCATAAGGTGAAACATGTGTCTGTCTGATCATAAGGTGAGACATGTCTCTGTCTGATCATAATAAGACATGTGTCTGTCTGATCATAAGGTGAGACATGTCTCTGTCTGATCATAAGGTGAGACATGTGTCTGTCTGATCATAAGGTGAAACATGTGTCTGTCTGATCATAAGGTGAGACATGTCTCTGTCTGATCATAATAAGACATGTGTCTGTCTGATCATAAGGTAAGACATGTGTCTGTATCATCATAAGGTAAGACATGTGTCTGTCTCATCATAAGGTGAGACATGTGTCTGTCTCATCATCAGGGTTAGGGTTAGCCTAACCCTTACCCTTGGGTTAACCCTAACCCAAATGGACATAGGATTATACTGAGCTATAATCATCTAGAATTGTATTTATGCAACTTGCATAATAACTATGCAATATCATGTAATAAGACCAAAGTAAAGCTCTTTACTCTTGAATTTATTGTTTCTTTGCAAGGTGTAACATGATATAACATCACATCACACTTGTAATTTGACACTCATAGCAGTGAAAATCATTTTTGTGTGGTATTGTGTGCCCCCAAGTGGTTAAAGAAGAATACTGCACACAAAAAAGGCAGTCTTTGCTGCAGAAAGTGACAGTAATAGAAGAGTGACGTAATGACAACTTTGCCCATAATTCCATGTTGGATTTATTGTAAGCAATCCGACCTCTCCCGTGTGCAGCCTCTCCCAGACTTCTCCCGCATCCCGGGCCTCATCCTTCCGGGACGCGCCGTGTCGGACTGCCTGATGCTGATGCAGTTCCTGCGGGGCTTTGGGAAGGTGCTGGGTCTGGACGTGAACGCCGACGTTCCCACTCTGGGAATGCTGCAGGAGGGCCTGCTCAATGTGGGGGACAGCATGGGCCACGTCCAAGACCTTCTAGTCAGACTGCTCTCTCTGGCCGTGTGTGACCCCGGTTTGCCACCAGGGCAAAAGGTGAGTTGTGAACGGAAAATAAAAACTAAGGGGGTGTTCTAAGTAGCTCAGTGTTTTTCAACCACTCTGACGAACCCCTGATAGATCATCAGGTGTGCCATGGGAAATTGTCCAACTTCACTTAATTGTTCCATAAAAATTTAAAATGAATATTGAGTTGCGCCAAACCAAAGAATTAAATTCATACAGCTCTCATTGAACGCTACTGCCACACACAGGCATCGAAGAGTAGCACAACCCTATGCCTGTGGGTGGCGGTAGCGCAATTAGTAGCCTAATCATGTTAATCAACCTTATTGATTATTATTGATTGCAAACAATAGAAGAGAAAGATGCAGGTAGACGGGGTTAGAAAGACTGACAACGCTAACAACAAAGATGGATCAATATTTGAAGAGGAAAAATACAGAATCTCGACATGATCCTCCCGATCAAAGTTCTTCCAGAACTGACCCAGACGACGAGCCCAGTCAGCCCACGACAAGCGGGGGTCAAAAGAAAGCGGAAACTGTGAGCTCGCGGCAACGTACTGTGATGTTACTATGTTTCATTTTGTAACATTTTGGGTGGCAGTGTGCCATGGGATTTTTTTCAATGTCAAAAGTGTGCCTTGGCACACGAAAAAGGTTGAAAAACACTGTTCTAACTAATGCAGGTGCACATTGCATTGTTAGTGATGTAAATGGGACACAAAACTACTCCCAAAATTGGAAGTCAAAACAACTTAAATTTCTCAACCAGCTATTTCATTCATGGTAAATGCTAAATGGACTGCATTTATATAGCGCTTTTATCCAAAACGCTTTACAATGTGCCTACATTCACCCATTCGCACACCGAAGGCGGCCAGCTGCCACGCAGGGTGCTGGCACAGCCATCGGGAGCAATTCGGGGTTCAGTGTCTTGCCCAAGGACACTTCGACATGCGGACTGGAGGAGCCGGGGATCGAACCACCAACCTTCGGATTCGTGGACGACCCGCTCTACCTCCTGAGCCACAGCCGCCCCATTCACCTTTCTTTGTCTCCGCCCTCCCTTTCCCTTCCTCTGCTCCCTGGTCTGCCTCTCTCTCTCTCTCTCTCTCTCTCTCTCTCTCTCTCTCTCTCTCTCTCTCTCTCTCTCTCTCTCTCTCTCTCTCTCTCTCTCTCTCTCTCTCGCTCTCCTCCAGACAAAGACCATGCTCGGGGACCACCTGACCAACGTGGGCATCAACAGGGACAACGTGTCGGAGGTGCTGCAGATGTACATGGGCGCTCATTGTGCCAACACAGACCTGGCCCCTCTGGCCCTCAGTCTGAAGACCAAGGCTTTCCAGGCACACAAGCCCGCCCAGAAGGCCTCAATCTTGGGCTTCCTGGCTAACGAGCTGGCCTGCAGCAGGGCTGTTATCAGGTAGAAGAAGCCGTTAGTGACTGAAATGTCAGACTGAAGGTCTTTAGAGAATGGTCCAGGTCAATACCATCTCAATATACTCTGCTTCAGGGACATATTGTTGGATGATTATAAAAGGGTCAGTAGACGTCCAGTGATAATGGATCTGAGAAAAGAAAATGGAAACAGCTGATATCAGTTACCATTATAGCCACACATTGACGCAGTACTGCATCTGTGCTAGGCTCCCCCTTAACCTCAATTTATCCAACTGCCAATAATGGTCTGTTTTATTAATGCAGTGGAAAAGACTCAATAAATCTGCTAATTTGCAGTGTCGAGTCTTTCTGATTTGAGGTAAATTATTCAATTCTTAGCGCTCCTGGGTGCTAGCTTTTCGAACGACATGTATTCACTTTGGCTTTATATAATTGCCCGCCTGCTCGATCTTTTATCTTTGACTCGATATATTTGAACTTGTTTATTAGTCTCTGGAAATAGAGAGGCAAAGTGAACGTCACTTCCTGCTTCAGCACTGTACCAGAGATTTTCTTCGGCAATTTATTTTCCCATAGACATTTCGTAAAATGCTTCTGAAAAGAGTTTTACCTGGTCAAACCAAACGGTTCGGCTATATTTAGAATCGGGAGAGACCATAGAACATTTCACTCGGACCAAAACAAAACAAAAAAACATTTAAACACACATTTCTTTTTAACGTTTTGGTCCGAGTGAAATGTTATGCGATCTCTCCTGTTTCTAAATATATCGGTACAGTTTGGTTTGAACAAGTAAAACTATTTTTATAAGCATTTTACAAAATGTATATGGGAAAATAAATGGCGGATGAAAATCTCTGGTACAGTGCTGAAGCAGGAAGTGACGTTCACTTTGGCTCTCTATACAGGTGTGTGTTTAAGCTCAGATGAAACTGACAGCAGTGCCTCTCTCCTTGCAGCGAGATCGACAAAAGCCTGGATCAGATGGCAAACCAGAGGAAGGACAAGATCATTATGGAAGCGAAGCTGAAGAAGTAAGCATTATTTAAACCCTAAAAACAAGAATGTTTTGTTTCTTTGTGCACTGTCATGCTGAATTTCTGTGTGTGTGTCCAGACTGAGGGCCATTCATGCCAAGCGCACCGGGAAGCGGGAGGCCAGTGTGGGCGTGGAGGAGAACCAGTCGGTCGGCACTCCTTCCTCCGCCCACAAACGCAAGAGGAAACCAGGCGACAGCGACGACGACGACGACGACGACGAGGACAGCGAGGACCCGGCCGACGAGGATGATGATGACGAGGAGGAAGAAATCAAGAAGTCTAAAAAAGTGGAAACATGCGATGAGGTAAAAAAAAACACAAATTCAGACGTTGGCGCGTCTATTTGATGCTCTACAGATCAATCATCAAGGCTGACCTGAGATCTGCTCACAGACGTTGTGTGTTCTGTTCTGTCAGGATGAAGGTGACCAGACTACCAGTGTGGAGGAGCTGGAGAAGCAGATAGACAAATTAGCCAAGGTGCATCCCTATTTAAAATGTGAAATGTTTTTGTGAGTCTTAGACTAGGTCTTCTGGCCTAAATGATTAAGAAAAAGCATTATCTTGTACTTCCGTAGTGCATATTTTGATATTGTGTTTATGCATTATTTAAATATGCACTAATGTATTTACTGCTTGGTCTAAAACGGCACTGTACACATCCTGGGCTATGTGAGAAGCATCTGTGAAATGACGTGTAGTGTTGTGCTTTGTGTCATCACTTAGCTTAGCACGTAGCTTTTTAAAGAGACTATTTGCCTCTTGTATCAGACATAAACAGCACAACCAGTGAACCAACCACGAGTAAATTTTTTAGATTGAAGATAATGGTTATCACATTTGTCACAGCACATTTGAAAACTTTCACTTTTAAACCCTGTGTAGCTTCATTTTAGCCCAGACATATATACAGTACATCCATTTTATCTGTGTCAATTCTTATTCATTCTTATAAACAATAATCATTCAATAATTCAAGAACTACATGATCGAAACTTGAACTTCCTACTTCCACCACAGATCCCCCCTATAGATTAGATTATCTGGTAAGATTTTGGAGCTGCATACATTTGCATAATGATGAGGAGAAACACATTTTTCTTATTATAAAACCTTAACGCTGTAAGATACAGACTTCATATTAATACCACCCATGTGTTGTGTGACGACAAGTATGCTGACATAGAAATGTTTGCTAATTAATGCATTAATTAGGTTAATTAATTATCGCATTAACATAACATGTTTAATATATCATGGTTATTATAGCAGGACAGTAGGT
>NC_139651.1:12107497-12199997 GCF_964638095.1 Poromitra crassiceps | reverse complement strand
CATGCATACAAACCAATACATATCTGACAACCACCCCAACCACAACATCAACACCCACCACTGCACTTGAATCATACACAGAACCACCACCACCCACCACTCAAAGCATCTATGGTGAAGTCTCTTCTGCCACCGTCACAAACAAGTACTTCTGTTTTTGGCACCTATCACTACTGTAAACTTTGACTCACTCACATACAAATGTCACAAATGCAATCAACGCCATAAAACAGAAACCGCAAAACACATATCCAATTCTCTGTCCATCAATAACCAGGAAACATCATACACCATCCCACTTGCACTTATCACACCACTGCTTACAAAATCACCAACTCAAATGACTACAGACGAAATGGAAGAAGCTATCCTCATGCTCAATCACATCTGAGTTGACATAATAGACAAATCATAGCCCTGACTCAGACTTGACTCCAAGACTCGACAGTCCCTCCACACAGTCCAGAAACCCCGACTCAGCCCCACACAAGGACAAATGGATTGATATATTTATTTTTACTTTAAGTTTTTCATTTCATAAAAACTATTATTTGCAATAAAAACTTATTGTTTGAATCATATATCTGCCTCCTTTGCTGTCTTTTGTCCCAGTTTTTTATGCATTATATCCTAACTCCTTTAGTCAACCTTGAGCTTACACTTTTATTGCCAACTTGTAGATGTCCACTGTGCCCAAGCTTACCCTTTTAAAACATCTGAATAACAGACAAGTAACTTGTTAACTGATAACCTATTAAGCCACTAACAGTTTGACTTAAAGGGTGATTTACACAACCTGAATATTAATCTTGTTATACTGTACCTATACAGAGACACTATGAATGTACCATGTGGAGTATCTAGTAATAGTTAGGATTTTACATTAATTTCAAGACAAATGGTTCAAATTCTGGCCTTGTGCTTATGCAGACCAGATTTATGACTACCACCACTACTACAAAAGCATTGGCTTTTCATTGTGACAACCAATTACTTAGATCACCATTCAGGAACAGTTTGTTTAATCCTTTCCTCACTGAGCACATCTATAACCATGATCAGAAGTGTACAGTAGAAGCAGCACACTATCTTCATCCAATGGACTCGGAACACCACAAAAGCAACACCTCAGTACGCTGTCCACTCATGGCTAACACATCTAAGCTTATCAGGAAGCTAGGATTTGAAATTATGACAGTTTGCCTAGAAAAAGTCCATTGCTTAATAAGCCTCTTTGACAGCCACCATTTGACTTACCACCACCACTGCTACTTACTACATATTACTTGCAAACTTGGTACACTTGTGCACATATCAACTCTGACTAAATGTGCAATTCAGTGTCTATATTATCTGACATATAACCCCCAAGTCACCAGAAGCTTGGACCCCGCATCGCCGCTTGCGGCTATATTTATTATTATTATTATGAGCAAGTATCAACTAAGTGAATCTAAACAACTCTGCCTAGCTTCCACATGCAACTGTACAACTATGCGTGGCTTCATCATATCAAGTACTAGTATTGATAGTATTCCGTTACATCATCACATCTTGGTAGGAAAATAGCAGGTGATTACAATCAAATGAGACAGCCAATGAGCTGTGTGTATTTTAGCGCCATATTTGTAGGAGAATGCTTGTGACCAGAGCCGTATAATAGAAGAGTTCCGACATCTCCATTCACTCCAATGGACCAGTTTTTTTTCCAGGAAGTAGAAAGTGGAACTCTTGAGTAAAAAAAGCAGCACTGTCGAGTTGCAGCAAAATAGACAGTGTTGTACTTTGAAAGGGTTTTTCATCCCTTGAAATGAATCAAATTGTACATTATCGGCTTTATTTTAGCATGCAAAAGTAGCGCGAGACCCATTCCTGGCTGTTCATTGGCTAATGAGTCTCGCATTTTGGTCCTCCGCTGACGCCACTCTCTTACTAGAGGACACTACTTGTGACGACATGGGAATGCTATCTCTACAAAAGCTACCAGTGAGCTCTACTCTAGTGACATTTGCTTCTGTCATCTTCACGCAGCTCCAGAGGAGTTGGAGGAGGAGCGGCAGAGGAGGAGGAGAGCAGCGGAGGAGGTCAAGGTCAAAGAGGAGCCTCAGGAGGTGGAGCTGCAGAAGGACAAGCCCGACACCAACCTGGACGGGCAGAGTGCACACATGCAAGGCTCAGAGGAGGAAAAGGAGTACAAGGGGATGAAAAAGTCTTCTTCGCTCTTCTGTGGGAAACCAGCGTGCAAGCTGCGGCACGCCACCCAGGAGAGCATTACAGAAACTCTTAAGGTGGAGGACAACGCGAGACAAAATGGCAGCCCTGTGGCCGCGACGATCGCCACGCCCACGGTCACATCGTCCTCACCGACTCACAATACCTCTGAACCAGCGTTAGGCACAACCCCTTCCACGCTGACCGCGAATGACCCGACAAACGCCCCTCCCCTGGCCACGCCCTCTCTGTCTCTCCTGTGCCCGCCGATTCCCCGAGACAGCCCGGGGAACACCCCCCCGACCTCGTCCCCCGCCCCCTCTCCGCACCTCGCCTTCCAAGCCAGCGACCAGCTGCTTCGGGTCCTGACCGAGCGGAGCGGACACTGGTTCAGTCTGCTCCCTCGCCACCCCTGTGACCTGTCCTCCGTCACCAGCTCTTCCCCGGCAGCGCCCCGTCTCATCTCTCCCATCTCCACCTCCACCCCGGCCAGGCCCAAGTCCCCCCCTCCGTCCCCCGCCCTGCCCCTCACCCCCTCTGCCGCCTCGGCCTCTGCCAGCCCGCACCACCCGGCCGGCCTCCTCGCCTACCCTCTGTCGGCCCTGCAGGTGAGACCAGCATGCATAGTGGGGATGGGAGATATGGAATTCAGTGCATCACAATATAAAAATGCAACAATGTATCCTGGGGCAGAAAAATTAACCGCCTACATTTTAAACGGCTCTAGTAATCATAAATGAGACCGCTTGGACCATCATCACAATCACAGTCCCAAGATCTCTGTCGAAAATTATAATGTTCGCACTTTAATTACATTCAAGTAAGCCGGTGCCATTGCTTGAACGGTCTGCAGCTCAGAAATGAATATAATTCTGCACAATCACACTTTTGTTACTCTTGAACTTTTATTTATTACATTGTATCGTGATTGCGATGAATCGTGAACCCCCACATCCTGTATTGAATCGTATCGTGAGATAAGCCAGAGACCTTTAGTATACAGATAGAGACGCCCCGACTTGCAGTCACTTCCTGTTTCTGTGCCGCGGAGGTTTTGCCGCTGCCACGCCCCCTTAGGAGACTGGTCAGCCAATGGCGTTTCATACCGTCGACAGACAGCCAATCACAAGCCAAGAACCACGCCCATGTAGGAGACCGGGAAGAGTTCCATTTCTAACAATAGCCAGACCCTGGAGTGAGGGGTCTCTAATAGTAAAGGTCTCTGGATAAGCATTAGCGTCCCATCCCTAAGCGAATAGAGATAGACGCTGTTTGCCAGAACTGCAGGGTTGTAATTGTGACTCACTCTCTCTCTCCTGCGCTCTCCCCTCTACCGCTCTCTCCCTTGTGTTTCCCCCCCCTCGTCTCTCCAGGTGAAGTCGGCCGGTCAGTTGCTGGCGCTTCCGTTTGCAGGCTGGCCCAGTGGCCTGATGAGTTCCAGCCTGCCTCTGTGCAGCAGCCCCAGCACACTGCCAGGTCACTCTCTGTCTCTGGAGGCCAACACAACGGCCAGCGTCTCCAGTAAGAGCGAGTCCCCCCTGCCCCGCATGGAGAAGAGCCCCTCCGTCCCGTCTCCTGCCCTGGAGATGCCACGGTCCCTGGACCACCTCGCGCCCCGGCCCATCCCAGAAGGTGAGTGATACAGAGCCATGGAAAAAGAGTGTTAAATAAGTATTTTAACTGTATTAAACTTTGTACATGGAAACCTCAGACAGCCTATAATATACACAGAATACACCAGTGCATGCTCTTAATGACACAGTATTGTAAAGAAGGTACCCTGATAGAGACACTGCGGAGCGCGTCATCATTCAGAAACCACGCCCAAAACGGGGGGAAACAAAAACTCACACCACCCCAATCCTGGCGTTCTCCCATGTCACGTGTTGCACACAAAGATCATATATACGGAAGATGAACACTCCAACTTACTTCCTTGACAGCTAGATCCACATTTTTCTTCTCGCCAATTCTCAATGGCTTCTTTGTTTTGCTCGGGAGTACAAAAAAAACGTTAATTGCCGATTTTTTACCACACAACAGCTTTTAGCTATGTTTAATTCAAGGAAAATGACACTGGTGTATGGGAGTGAATGGAGAGCTTTCCCCCGTGATGGGCGTGGCCTACTTCATGCAGTGTCTCTATGGTGTGATATCATTTACTCTTTGGGATAGATAATAACCATAAGGGAAATGACGCCATCTTTACACACTTGGCATATGTGTTTCACAGAACAGCCATAGTTTCAATAACTTTCAGTCTTTGGAAAGATTTTTACAAGAGAAGAGAAGATATGATAAGAAGATTTTACTTACCTGAATAATAAAGGATAATTGGATTACTGATGTTCCTCTCTGATATACACAATTTCTTGAAATGATTTCTAACAATTAAATTGGACATAAGAGTGCAGTCAAGGTCATTTTTCATGATGATATATTTCAACTTGTTTACATCCGTTTTTCTGCATGCATTCTTTCTTTCTTTCTTTCTTTCTCTTTCTGTCTTTCTTCCTCTCTTTCTCTCTTTCTTTCTCTTTCTTTCTCTTTCTCTTTCTTTCTTTCTTTCTTTCTTTCTGTGTGTGCATGTGACATGTATGTGCGTGTGTGTGTGCGTGCCCGTGTAGACATGCTTACAGGTTGGTGGCGGGCGTCTGACATCGAGCAGCTGAGGGCCCTGGTCAAAGCTCTCCACAGCCGGGGCGTCAGAGAGAAGGGCCTCCACAGGCAGATGCAGAAGTATCTGGAGATGATCCCTCAGGTCTGCACCAAGCACAGAGACGGTAGGTGTCAGCGCACGCCTTCTTCTGATCACTACAAACACTACAAGTAGAAAAACTCCCCCTGCACAGTTAAACGAGATGCAGAGCATATAGCACATTGATTCTTTTTGTAGTCATAAGAATGAAGTCGTTTTGACGTGCTGTCAGTCAAACTTATAGCTCTTTAATTGTCCCTGAATATCACAAAGATTTAAATCCTGGAGCGCTCCTTGTGCCCGGTGAATACCTTGTGAGCATAAAAGCTTCCGTGTTTACAATGCCATTTACCATTTGATTTTGCTGCAATGCTCAATGCCATCTATTCCAAACATAAAGCATAGCAGTATAATTATTTATGATTGAACTGGATTATACTTAATAATATATGCGTATGAGTGGGCACAGTGTACGTGTTTGTGTGTTTGTGTATGCGTGCATGATCGAATGATCCCTGACATAGTATTCCTCTGTCACGTGTGTCTCCATCTAGTGGCCATGATTGAGCTGTGCGATCTGGAGGAGAGCCAGGTGAGCGTGGAGTCGGTGCGAGGCTGGTGTGTGGAGGAGCAGGCCATGGAGATGGACATCGCTATGCTGCAGCAGGTGGAGGAGCTGGAGAGGAAGGTCACCTCAGCCAGCCTGCAGGTCAAGGTAAAACGCCGACACTAAATGCACACAAACACCCACACAGAAATGCACGTATCCAGATATGATCGAATATGCTAATAACCACTTGTATACCTGCCGGTCTCTCATGTGGGAAACATCATTGCAAACACATGTTTTGCAGCCAAGCTTTGTTCCAAAAACGTTTTTGTTTCAATTCTAGTCAAGATCCCAAAGTTACTAAAGATATAAAATCATGATGAAAGTTTGGAAAAAATAAGGGGACAGATCTGTGGAGTGGCACGGTCAGAGGTAGGGTTGTCAATAGTATCGATAAAAGGCAATACAAAAGATTTGAAACGGATACAATACTCATTTGCAACAGGTATCGATAAGCATCAATACAATTTTTTTTAAACTGATACAATACTCATTTGCAAATGTATCAATATCAGCAGTGCTTTCTCTTAATGAAAAATCAAACATACCGCTGATTTCTCCCTCCCTGTCATTGGTGGGTATCTTTTGCTTCAACAAATTCAAAGTATTCTGATAGGCTGATCACTAGAGCAGGTGTAATCTGCTGTGTTCTGATAGGCTGATGACTAGAGCAGGTGTAATCTGCTGTGTAAAGTCAAAGTCTTTGTTTATTTTTTATGCCTCTTGATGCGTTGTCATCCCGCCGCATGGTATCGAAAGTGGTATCGAGTATCGATATTTTCCTGGGTATCGGTATCGAAGTAGAAATTCTAGTATCGTGACGTCCCTAGTCACTAGTAGTCAGAGGCGGGGGAAAACTTCACCGCTCTTTTTCCTCTTCCAGGGCTGGACGTACCCGGACACTCAGTCTGAGCGGGAGGACCTGGTGTACTACGAGCACAAGCCGCCCACCAAATCATCAGCGGGGGCGGCAGCAAACGCAGGAGACAAGGACTCCAAGGACTCCAAGGAGCAACCGCAGGAGGAGCAGCAGCAGCGGGTGGAGAAGGGCGGGGTGACGCGTCACCCGGACAACCCACTGGACATAGCAGTGACCCGTCTGGTCGATCTGGAGCGCAACGTGGAGAGAAGGTACCTGAGGAGCCCCTTAGGTACCACCATTCAGATCAGGCTGGATAATGTGGGTACGGTCACTGTCCCTGCCCCCGCCCCATCCACTAGTGCTGACAGGGAAGGGTAGGTCATCTCTCCAACCAACGCTACCCCCCATCCCCCCCCCACCGAAAAACCTCTTTCTGTGTGTGCTTCGTGTTTTCCCACGTTGTAACAAAAAAATGAGGGTCTTCGCTGCTTTCGACAGCAGAATTTTTTGCCGCCTTCTTCTTTGTTTTGTTTGGTCTTGTGCAGTTTTTTTCAAATTATTTTGGACTCCACTCTGTCACTTCTGTTTTCCGTGTGGGCGTTTGACTGACATTGTTTTTTCTGCCTTTTTCCTGCAGCCATCTGCATGCTGTTGTGCATCAGTAACCTTGGTTATGGGCATACTCATAATGACTCCTCCCACCATAATACACTTGTCAGGTCCCTCCCCCACCTTCTCTCCTTCTGCATGGATGTCTCTTCTACATGTCCCCTCAATGCCCTGCACCTTCAAACTCCTCTTGCCTGTGTCTGCACAGCTGGAGCTCTGTGTGCTGTGTGGCACGGCTGGTTCAACTGTCTGTGTGTGTCTGTGTGTGTGTGTGTGTGTGTGTGTGTGTGTGTGTGTGTGTGTGTGTGGTGTGTGAAAGACAGTGTTGGGCAAGTTACTTTGAAAATGTAATATACTACATATGACTAGTTACTTTCATTTGAAAGTAATAAGTTACTTCACAATATTACCGTCTGTGTAGAGTAATTCGTTACTTATTACGCTACTTTTGCATTACTTTCACCAAAACAACAGCAGCAGCCGAATGACATCGCTGCCCCGGAACCATCCCAAAAAATAATGTCAACCGCCTTGAAGTCAGTGTAAACAATCCAAAATTCTAAATGTTATCATTTTCCTTTGTTATTGTCATCTATAGTGGTTATTTGCATAAGAACACAGTTTGATTAGGAAATGATTGTATCTTTATTTAAATATGTGCTTTGATTAAAAAAATTAACTAAATTTGTAACTTGTGTTACTTGACAAAGTAACTGGTATAAGATTACTGAAATCCTATAAGTAATAGGTTATATTACCGGGTTACTGCTAAAAGTAATATATTACATCTAAAAGTAATATATTACATCACATGTAATATGTTACTTTTGTAATGAGTTACCCCCAACACTGTGTGTGTGTGTGTGTGTGTGTGTGTGTGTGTGTGTGTGTGTGTGTGTGTACGCCGATGTGTTAGCGCAGATTTGTGCATTTAAGGTTTCCCCTTTTATCTTCCCCCCCAGGGGTGAGGAGGAGGTGGCCCACGGCATGAAGGTCTGGAGGAAGGCCCTGAGCGAAGTGCGCAGCGCTGCCCAGTTGGCCATGTGCATCCAGCAGCTCCAGAAGTCCATCGCCTGGGAGAGGTCCATCATGAAAGTGGTGAGAAATAGAACCCGTCCATCCTCATGCATTGATCCCTCTCCTGGGTGTTTAAAAATGTTTCTCTCCACACATCGTATATCTGTGGATGTGTTTTTGAATGAATGCTCTTCGTCCTGTAGTACTGTCAGATGTGCAGGAAGGGAGATAATGAGGACCTTCTCCTGCTGTGCGACGGCTGCGACAAAGGCTGCCACACCTATTGTCACAAACCCAAGATCACCAGTATCCCCGAGGGAGACTGGTACTGCCCGGCCTGCATATCCAAGGTATCAACGCCATTTGTAACGCCTTTTGTCATCTGTCTACAATAGATCACTGATATCGCTGAGATTAATAGACTAAAATGATTTAAATCACATTATTTTATATTATATTCTTTTAAACGTCTCATGTGCTTATAGGAAAATATCGACACTATACTAGGCTTTGATTTTTCGTATGCTAATGCTGCCATTTTGCCAGTAACCGATATTTCGTGCCAATATTGAACATCTTAAAATCTGACCACTTTCATGCCTTAGAAATTCCCAAAGATTGCAATGCTTCATAACCTCATTTATACCCAGTGACACTAAAATCCTCCCATTAAAACCCATACTTGAAAATAAAATATTGGGGGGAAAAAACTCAAACTAATAAATTTTGTTTAGGTGTTCAGGGAAGGAAGCTCCATGATATGGGTATGGATGTCATAACACGATATCTGACATTTAATTAAGGGCTAATATCGGCTACACGATTCGTTCTAATGACAGATAATGCAGAGCCGTATAGAAGAGTCGCGACATCTCCATTCACTCCAATGGACCAGTTTTTTTAGTTCCAGGAAGTAAGGTTCTGGATTAAGCAGCACTGTCGAGTTGCCGCAAAATGGACAGTTTGGGCCCTATTCTCCCACAGGCCATCGGCGCTATTACGGGCCTTAACCGCAAAAAAACGTGCCTTGCGCCTGTTTCGGGAAAATAGCAATAGGCTTTAGGCTGCCAAATGCGCTTTAGGCCGAATGGGCGTGGCGGAGTCCCTGAATGCGCCAAAGTGGGCGTGTCGGCGCTAAATACCGGCGTACTGCTATCTTCCAGCCATCTTCCGACCTGGCCTACTTTTAGCGCTTTGCGCTTTTGAAAAGCAGGCCTAAAGCAGGATTCTGTGCACCGGGGACAGGAAAGTGAATGGAGAATACAGAATACAGATATATAGAAAAAAATACTTTAGAATACAATAGAATATAAGATTGCAACCCTTCTCAGGCTTTGGGTGAAGCTGTAATACAGTTTCATAAATTTAGTTTAGGCTATCATAATAATCCCCATTTATGTGTAATATAGCTCTACGTTTTATTACCCCCCCCCCCCCCCCCCCGAAATTAGCTAGGCTACTAATATTACTAATATTCCTAATTAATATGTATTATTATTTCATTCAGATAATTGACATTATAGGCATGTATATCGTTTAATGTGAGAGAAAGGGAGAGAGAAAGAAAGAGAGAAAGAGAGAAACTGGATAAACTGTTGTGTAGCGCTTCTTCAAACCCCACTCTTCATTACAGCTATTCATTACAGAATTGTCTTTTGTATTTATTTTTTCTGTGTGCAAAGCATAGTAGTTAGAATTATTTCCAAATGTTTCCCCCGTCTGTGGCAGCGGCGCTGTCCGAGGTGCTGAACAAGCCGCAGCGCATATCGGCCCTCCCGGCGGGAGTAATTCCCCTCCCCAAACAGTGCGCGATGGTACATTTGAACCTGGATGGATAGATGAATAAACGACTTAAGTAAAGAGTTGTTTTGTAGCTATTCAAAATGAATGGTGGACAGATATATCACCTGAGTCGCCAGCACCATCTTCTCCTCTGCTGTGAATTTAGTGGAGCGGTTTTGGTCTGCCATATTGACCACACTGCGCCAGCTGCTGCCAATCTGGCTATTAAAGCCACTCTGATTGATTACTGAAGATTTTATTGAGAATTAACATATTTGTCAGTGCCTGTGGGCAGGGGGTGGGGGGGGAGGCATATATAGGCCAAATAAAATACAATTACTCAATAATAAAATCCTGTAAATAAAATAGAATAAAGTAATCAGATCCAGTAAAAGTGATAGGTGTCATTCAGAGGATGTTGCATCGTGCAGTGGGGGAGAAGAGATAAAACGATATCATTCTGCCCAAACTTTCATCTAATCTCATGACATCCAGCCATAGGCTATATAATTTTCTATCCGATGCATTTAGAACATTATTTTCACTTTGATCTTGCTATAGTGTAGCGTATTTACATGCTTGCAGTATTGAAACTGCAGTTAGATTGGTTTGAGAAGCATAATAATATGGAATAATAGCCTATATATGGAGATAGACAGACCGGATGAAGGGAGGGGGGGGCGGCGGAGCCCTTGGCTTTGTCTGGTTTTACCGGATTTGTCCAGGAATTGGAGCTTAAAAGGCAAGCGTGTGTCTCTTCCCTGCAATTCTCCAATGAGCGGACAATGCATAATTTTACGCTTAAAAGGCCTGGTTATAATGGTTGAGGCTGAGTTTAGCGCCGATACCAAGATATCAAGTGCGCCTTTCCACGCCCACTGCTTTGCGCTGCGGCTGGCGCTCGGCCTAGAAACTGCGCCGCTGCAACGATAGAGCCCCATGTGTTTATTTTTTTAGAATCAAATTGTACATTATCAGCTTTATTTTAGCATTCAAAAGTAGCGCGAGACCCCTCCCTGGCTGTTCATTGGCTAATGAGCACACGCATTTTGGTCCTCCGCTGACGCCACTCTCTCTCTTTCAATTGCTCTGGGATAATGTATTGCTTACTCTGTGCAGGCGAGCGGCCCGTCTCCCAAGATGAAGAAAGCTCCGAGCAAAGCAGCGTTAGCAGCGTCCAGCGGAGGAGGAGGAGGAGGAGGAGCGGCAGGCAAGAAGGCTGCAGAGGCGAAGAAGAACGGGAAGCAGCAGACGGGTAACGGCGACGTGTCGGAGGAGGACTCGGCCAGCGGGGGCAGCACGCCCAAGAAAGCAGCCAAAGACACCAGCAAGAAGAGGAAACCAGAAGCAGAGAGTCCACCCGCCCCGCCGACACCCAATCAGGAGAGCCCTGTGTGCGTGAAGCGAGCCAAGACGGCTAGAGACAACAACAGGGACCTGGGATTATGCAGGTATGCACCGCTGGCAGGGAGGCAAAGTGACCGCCTACTTCCTGCTTCAGCACTGTACCAGAGATTTTCATCCGCCATTTATTTTCCCATAGAAATTTCGTAAAACGCTTATAAAAATAGTTTTACTTGTTCAAACCAAACGGTCTAGCTATATTTAGAATCAGGAGAGAGCATAGAACATTTCACTCTGACCGAAACTTAAAAAAACAACATTGAAAAAATATTTTCTTTAAATGTGTGATTTTTTATGTTTCGTGTTATGTGGTCTCTCCTGTTCTAATATTAATAATAATAATTACTAATATTCTTATATTTAGACAAAGTCTCCTCAAATGGGCGTCTGTGGCCATAATATGTCCTAAATTAGGGGTCCTTGATATGAAAAGGGCTGAGAATCACTTTCACACTACTTTGGTGTGACTACAACGTACCTACTCTGTTCTCGATATACTTCCAAATGAGAGACGGTAGGCTTCTCAGTACGATAGAATAGGCCTTTCCCCCCACAAATAAAATACATTGCTCTGTATCCAACCAACCGTGTGTGTGTGTGTGTGTGTGTGTGTGTGTGTGTGTGTGTGTGTGTGTGCATGTGCGTGTGTGTGACAGGGTCCTCCTTGCTGAGCTGGAGCGGCATCAGGACGCATGGCCTTTCCTCACACCCGTCAACCTGAAGTCAGTCCCCGGATACAAGAAGGTCATCAAGAAGCCCATGGACTTCTCCACCATACGTGAGAAGCTCGTGAGCAGCCAGTAAGTTCACGCAAGTCCTCTTAGTCATGTAACCGCCTCGTAGCCAAAGCCTGCAGGACTGTGGGAAATGAATCTGAATAGTTTTGATTGGGATAAAGAGATGTTTCAGATCTTTCAAATGCTTTACTTGCCACTCATCATTCCTTAAATATACACAGTATATCGGCAGAGGTGGAAAGTAACTAAGTACATTTGCGCAAGTACTGTACAATTTTGAGGCACTTGCACTTTACTTGAGTATTTCCATTTGATGAGACGTTATACTCCACTGCATTTCAGATTGAAATATTGTGCTTTTACTCCGCTACATTTATCTGACGGCTGTAGTTACTAGTTACTTTGCAGAATAAGGTTTTACATGCAAAATATACAATAAGCTCATTAAATATATTGCATTTTCAGAGTTTGAACTAACCACTAGTATATGGAGCAGTTAATAATCATAATCATAATCATAATAATAACGATATTACAACATTAAAATATGTCGTACAGGTTAATGCATCAATAATTCAACATGCACAGAATCTTCAGAATGAGTACTTCTAATTTTGATATATATATATATATATATATATATATATATATATATATATATATATTGCTAATACTTCTTTACTTTTACGTAAAATGTTGAAAGCAGAACTTCATGCAAAGTATTTTTCCATTATGGTATTGCTACTTTTACTTACAGTAAGTAAATTATTTTAGTCCTTTTTCTACCACTGTGTATTCGTGAATTTTGATGTGCTTTCTCACCAACAAGACTTAATTTGCTGTTATTTCAGGTATCAAAACCTGGAGACTTTCATCATCGACGTCAACCTGGTCTTTGATAACTGCGAAAAATTCAATGAAGACAATTCCGATATCGGTAGAGCTGGTCACAACATGAGGAAGTTCTTCGAGAAGCGCTGGACTGAGCTTCTGAAACAAACCTAACTAAGTCTGTTCAGATTCTGCCCATAAACCCATCCTACTTTTCATAACGGAGCACCAGGTTTTGGTTTTTCCTTCTTTTTAAGAATGTGGCTTTGCAGGATGGAAGAAGTCCATTCCTTAATAAGGAGCCTGGGTGTGTTAAGAGAGATGTCACCTTGGAGAAAAAAAAGCCGCTATATGAGGTGCGCCTGATTTACTACAACAGGGATAAAAGCCCCAAAGAGTCCCAAAGCAATGGGGTGTCGTAGTGCAATACCATTCCCTGTCTCAGAACACTGCACTGAATGAATCCTCAACTGTCACTGATGTATCTGCGCTAGAATACTTTCCACTACCTGTAAATATCCTTTTTTTATTTAATCGTATTATAGTGAATGTATTTAATTTTGTAATAATTATTTATGAATCAAGGTCCACTTCATTTTCTATGAAAAGGAAGAATCAGCAAAACTGCTTTGAATTGAAAAGGAATGTGTCTTTGTGTTATAATTTTTCTCCCAAATATCAAACGAAGCCAAGAAAAAAAGATAAAAAAAAATATTAAAATAACTGTTTACACTGTTCAGTGCTTTGGGGCATCAGAGGACTGTATTCATTATGTTCAGACTGCATTTATTTACAGGAACAGCAGAGGAACAGTTAGACAATGGTGATTCATGTGTATATACTGTTTATTAATGTCAATATTATGTCTTGTTTGGAACGATGTGTAAAAATTGTTTAAGAATATTAAGATATTGTTTATGCCTTAGAATGATTGTAGCATTCTATTTTAGTGAACGTGATGAAAACATTATCATAAATATTGTTTGTACAGTATATACATATCCTCTGCAAACACTGTGGTATCCTTAATCTTGGTAGTGCCTACCCTTCCAACAGGGGCATGTAGGGGATGTTATTGTTTTTAGTTTTCATTTTTATGACGACATTATTTTTTTATATGATTTTCAATCCAACAAGGCCTCCAAAGTTGGACAGTGACACAGTAATCATTCCTTCCCATAGCAGAAAAAGGAACAACTAAGCATTCAGTTATGCTTTTCACGATGCATTTCCTCATATCTGCCACAGTACAGAGGACCTAAGGCCATTTGTAACCACTGTGTTGAACCTTGCTGTGTGTTGTGGCCTGATGGAGGCAGCTAGAGTTTTTTTTGTACCCAAGTCAAGAGTACTTGAAGTTACTTTATTTAAGATATTGTGGAATAAAAGTATCATTCTTTTGTAGGAGCTTTATTTTTCACTAGTGTGTGGCACGGACCTATTAAAAGGATGTTTTTCAACCTATTCAACTAGTTTTATTTTCTTCCCATCTCACACACACTTTTTGGTCTGTGGAATAATATGCCGTAGAAATCATACTTATTTTGTTCCTCATTTCAGTTGGTAGTAAATGCAGTGGTTTGCATGTACTTTGAGGAGAACTTGTTTCACTATCCTTTGCCTTACACCTGCATTGCTAACAAATGGTAATCAGACATCTAAAATCTTTTCTAATTTCTTCATTATTCAATATTTCTGTTTTATAAACATTGTTCCAGACTATTACCCACACCAGGGGCAAAAATCTCCACAATAAAAGTCCAACACACACTTCACACAGTGCCCTTCAGAATAAAAGGAAGGAACATGTAGCCTAGCTATTTGTTTGTGACCAATCGTAACTCACACAGATAGGATGTATATTCTAGTTAGTTTCCTTTAACTTTAATCTCTACTTTTAATCTCCATTATATGGTTCAATAATGATGGTGGCCATACTAAAGAAGTTTGTTTTAAACATTTTACAGCCAGGAACATAGCCTACATTAGAGTGACCCATGCTGGATTCTGACATACAGTACACTCCCATGAGCAGTGGAAATAGTGGGGTCTTGCAAGAACTTTAGTGGATGCACTCAAATCAGACACGTTTAAGCAATAATTAAGAATGGCTACAAAAAGACCCCGCTGATTGCACTGGATGAATAGACGATCAGCATATGAAATTCATTCAGACCACTGAGATTGGAAGATTCCCATGTAGTAGGTTTCTTGATGCACACCATTGCCACCTGTTGGCCAGTACGTAGAACCCAACTCAACTTCACCCAGATAAACATATGGATGTGGTGAAGAAGGTTGTTGGTTCAATCCCTGCTTCAGAAATGTTCACTTTTGCTGACTGTAAGATGCCAGCAGTGATGCTTCTTTATCAAGTGATTTGAGGATTAATTTTGAGGTCTTAAAAACCAATGGGTGACATCACGCTCACATTGTCCATTCTTCTTTACTGAGTATGTTCTTTAGCATCAGTAGTTTGAACACTGATATCAATAAGCTGACGAAGAAGCCTGGATAGTCCCTATAGCTTTAGCTCAGTTAGATAAACAACTGCTTGGTGTGTAGTTGTTCACTGGTTCAAATCCCACCTGTCTCATTCTTTGTCAAATCAAAGAGATGCCAAAGCCCAAACTGATAATTATATGAACAGTCTAAATGTGGTGTTTTGTGTCGTTTTACGCCTGGTAGCTGCAGATCATCGCTACGTGACAGGCGGGGTATTGGTTTGCTTCCCGATGGAGGAGACGGCACCACCCTGACTTTAACATCAGTAGCTGTTTATGCCTAGCGGCCAGCTTTAATATTAATTAATTAGAAGTGTAATAATAACTAAAAGAACATTGTTATGCCTATTTCCACTTTTATTCAAATACAATAACTTTGCTGCCTCAAAACACACAGACGAAAGTTCTGTCTGCACATCCCAGGTTAGAACTCACAACCTATATTATATATAACTTCATAGGGTGGTGGTGCCCCAATCAGGTGATGACAGACACCTGTGATCATTACAAAATACATAATTGTTGACACAGTAGGTCTCTCAACAAGAACACAACTTTGTTTTGACTTCCAAACATCAATTTAGACTCTAGATCCCCTTTCTAGCCTCACTATTTATATAATTCATGCTAATTTCCAGTTTTGGTGATTAATTAACTCATTATGGTAATTACTCAAATTGCCCAACATGCAACTCTTAGCAACCAAGTTGAATTTCATCCACTAGGCTTAAATATGACATTTCAATCATAAAAGTTAATAAGAAACAACATTACTGGGTCCAAGAAATTTCCAGTAGACTATTGTGGCACCTTGCCTAAAACCTAAAGAGTAAATGTGGAGTGACACCAGAGCTGAATTTAACTGACTGTACCTGAATGCAACATGGGTCTGCTCTGGGTGAGAGACATAAGAGAGAATGAGAACGAGAGAGAAAAAAGAGCTGGCATGGCCGGAGTTAATGGGGGGCTAGGGGGTGCAGGTGCCCCCAGTAGTAAAAATAAGTAAAAATAAAATAAAAATAAATTGCTCACCATTTTAAATCTCCATCTGACTGTCTGGCTGAATATGATCATACAAGTTATATCCACTTTGACAAGCATCACAGGTATCTCTTTGCTAAAGCTGTGACAGGGGGGCCTCTGACAGGGCCTTGCTGCAGCCGCCCCCTCCCTCTGGAATGCCCTCCCCAGTCACATCTGACAGGCCAAAACTCATTGTCTTTCATAGTCATTTGGCTCATTTCCACCACATTTTACTGCCCTGCACAGCTCGTCACCAGTCGGCTCTACTCGTTTCGGCCCGATGGATGTTCTGTGTCATCTTTCCAAACAAGCCGTGGATCTTTTAAGTTGAATAGAATTTGAATTACATTATGACAAGCTCCACGTAGTACTGTAGGTCCACCAAGGGGAGCACCTTCGTACTCAAAGCTCTTCGCTGAGAGCTTTTATCTTTTTCGTCTGTCACTGTTCAAAACCGACTGAGCCTTGAACCCACGACCTCAAAGGTTACTGAGGTTTGAAACCCCAAGCTAAACACTGCTGGGCAGTAATGAAACTCTCTGAGCCACTGGGTCACACTTCTTTTGATGGGCGTTCTCAGAGCATTTCATTCTTTCCTCTGGCTGTTGCTGTTCAAAACTGACTGAGACTCAAACCCACGACCTCAAAAGTGACCATGGAACATGCATGCAAGTGGTGAAAAGAAGTATATTGTAGGCGGAGTTCCCAGCATGCTCTGGGGTAGATGTGTTTGCTTTGGGAGGTTAGTTAAAGGACTTCCTGTTCTATATGTGTGATGTTAGTTATCTGCAAGGTTATGTGTCGACTAATAGTGCTGTTCTACATGTTATTTACATTGCTTCACAATGTTGAAATGTTGGCACCATGGGTGACTCGGGTGAGCAGTTCAATGACCCCCTCTGAGATGCTGTGTGTGGGTGTGTTCTAATGCAATAAACAGTATTTCCTATACTGGGTGCAGGTGGAGCCGCTAATAAAACAGAGATCATCCTTCTGCCTGTGCTTGTTGCAATGTTTTCCAAACTATTGATTGGATTGCAGAGACTCATGTCTGAGTGGGCATTCCCCACCCCTGCCCATAGACCCCTCTCACGGGGGCCAAAGGCAGGTGAAACACAGGTGCAAGCAAAACACTAATGAGGGTTTCAAACGTCCATGCTTGGAATTTGGAACCCCTCATTAGTGTTTTGCTTGCACCTGTGTTTATTCTGCCTTTTTGACACAAAATGTCCCCTGTGAAAAGGGTCTATGACGTTCCCTGCAAGGAGGTGGAAGTAGATCTCTCCTCCCCCACAAGGTCTATGTTCAGAGAGAAAAATGACATCCCCAAGTAGGGATCGATCTCGGCACGCCTGCTTCAGAGTCCTCTGTCTTAACCACCCAGCTATTGACTTGAATGAAATGAATCTATTGGAAGTAATATATACTTCCAATGAAGGTTCCTACTGGAACGTGCATGCAAGGTTACCTCGCTATTCAGTTTCATGATTCCATCCAGCGATTAGATTATTTTATTTATTTTAGATCATGTATGATAATGTAAGACTTTATGTTGACTGTGCGTGCGTCTACTCTGTACACCTTATACTGTCCTCATCAAGGCCGGATTAACCATAGGGCAACCGGGGCAGGTGCCCCGGGGCCCTCGGGGTGAAGGGGCACTCAAAAAAAAAAATTTTTTTTTTTTTTTGGTCGGGCTCATGTTGGGCTCCACAGAACTATGACACAAATCTAAGACCAATCAGGACAAAATAAAATGTGTTTCCAAGAAGATTAAGTCTGATGATTTAGTCTCATTGGATGCCTGTGGGCAAGTGGTGACCAGGGGCGCGGGAAGTGGCGGTGCTTGTGGTGCTGCGGCACCCTCTGCTGTTTTGTATTGGAAATGTAATGTCAATTATTTTTTCATCATTGTAAAGCCACAGCACAGTGAAGAGGATATTAATGTGAAGATTAGCCTCTTCCTTTTGCTCTCAGAGTGCATCAGATTCATGCATTTTACTTTAAAATATACAAAATTTCTTTGTCGCCCCCCCTACAAACCCCCCAGTCACACTAATATTTTGATCCTGCTGGTGCTACCTGTTGGCGAAGCCTAGAATCGCCTATGAGTGAGTGAGAAACTGAATCTCAGAAACGGAATAATGACATAACAGTATAATACTAATGTTAATTTAAAATTAGATATTCCTCTAAATATGGCGAAAAAACATCCAAACATCCGGACAATGGGTAGGGGGGCCCCTGGGGGTGTTAATCTGGCTCTGGTCCTCATTGTTGAAGGTTCACAGCCTTGTCTCCTTGTTGACCCGGAAACCAAAAAAGAGCTGCCATCATGATGAAGGCGGTTCCAATTGGTTAAAAAGATGCATGAAGGATCCTCCAAGTCTCCTTACCTCCCTCCTCACGGCCTCGTCTCCTAGCTGAACCAAACAGAGCCAGAACTACAATAACGCAGAAAACAATAATTAAGAAGGAGGTCCAATAAGAACTAATGGGAAATACAAAACTAGAATAACTAATCAGTTCAATGAATGAGTGCTTCACAAAGCATGCAGATGCTTAAAAAAGACAACAGAATAACAGGAATCAACTGATGGCAACAACTTTAATTTAATCACACAAATAAGCTTCAAGCTTTTTTCACAGTATAATCAGAGTGTATGTATAATATATACATGGGTCACAGTCCAGCACTTACCCAAAGAGACATCCAATCTCGCCTTTAAAGGGACAGCTCACCCTAAAATCCAAAATACATATTGTTCCTCTCACCTGTAGTGCTATTTATCCATATATATCGTTTTGGGATAGTTGCCTGAGTTTTGGAGATATCGGCTGTAGAGATGTCTGCCTTCTCTCCAATACAATAGAACTGGATGGCACTCGGCTTGTGGTGCTCAAAGTGCCAAAGAAATACATTTGAAAAACTCAACAGCAATGTCTCTTTCCAGAAATCATGACCCTGTTACTCAAGATAATCCAGACCTCGTGAGCAGTTTAATGTAGGAACTACTTTCTACCAAACTACACTCACTAGCTCACACATGGGCAACATATGGCCCAAGGGGCCGCATACGGCCCCCTGTGTGGCCCGTGATGGAATTGCAAAAAAATAATAATAATTCAGTGCACCTGAACGCAACATGCAAGATACCCGTTGAACAAGTGTCCAAATGTTCATGTCATTCTGGCCAATACTCTTCTGTTATAGCATTTCAGTCTGGAATATGGAATATCTTTCAATAATCTTTATGACTAAAAGGCTAAAAGTAATCTCATGTCTAAGAAATTACTGTTCTACATTGAAGTAGAAATTTAAATAATTAACTTGTTGGTTTTGGATTTATTTAGCTTCAAGAGTGCATTTTTGTTCGTGTGACCCTCAACACAGGCTTTGAGAATCCTGGCCACTTACTGATACTTAATGCTTAAATTAACCCACTCATATGCTGGTTTATTTCAAGAAAAACATTTCGGATAGTGGAAATTCTAATTGGCTGGTAACTTTAAAATCTAGCAGCCATATTGGCAGGTGGTGAAAAACGTTAACATAGGAGTGAGTGAGAAAAGGATCAAATATTGGTGGTTAAGACTAAATAATGACATCACAACTGTTAATTTAAAATGAGTTATTCCTCTAAACCTGGCTTCAAATGCCCCAAATTTTTCACGCTGGCGCCGTTCAGCCCTCAGCAAAATCTGGTAGCAAGGAAATTCTTTTGTGGCCCTCTCTATCATCAACGTTGCCCATCCCTGGGTTACGGCATGACAATATTTGTTCGGCCCCCGGCAACAATCTGGATTTCTCATGTGGCCCCACATGAAAAATAGTTGCCCACCCCTGCACTAGCTGCTAGCAGCAGAAACTAGCAGCAGCTAGCTAGCGGGTGTAGTTCGGTCGAAAGTAGTTCCTCATAAAACTGCTCACAACAAGTCTGTGGATTATCTTGAGTAACCGGGGTCATGATTTCTGGAAAGAGACACTGCTGTTGAGTTTTTCAATTGTATTTTTTGGCGCTTTGAGCATCACAAGCCGAGTGCCATCCAGTTCCATTGTATTGGAGAGAAGGCAGACATCTCTACGGCTGATATCTCCAAAACGCAGACTACTAACACAAAACAATCTACATGGGATAAATGGCACTATAGGTGAGAGGAAAAATATGTATTTTGGATTTTAGGGTGAGCTGTCCCTTTAACAAAGCAGAAAAAGAAATACATATTTGAAATGTCAAGGTATTCCTGCAAGGCCTGTATTCTTCTTTCGGTCTTCTTTAGGTCAGACCAGAGCCGTATAATAGAAGAGTTCTGACATCTCCATTCACTCCAATGGACCAGTTTTTTTCCAGGAAGTAGAAAGTGGAACTCTTCAGTAAAAAAAGCAGCACTGTCGAGTTGCAACAAAATAGACAGTGTTGTACTTTGAAAGGGTTTTTCATCCCTTGAAATGAATCAAATTGTACATTATCGGCTTTATTTTAGCATGCAAAAGTAGCGCGAGACCCATTCCTGGCTGTTCATTGGCTAATGGTTCTTGCATTTTGGTCCTCCGCTGACGCCACTCTCTTACTAGAGGACACTAGGTCAGACCATTTGGAAGGAAGGTGGGGGGGGGGGGGGGCTGCAGTCTTTTAAGATGTTAGTGGCTGGTCTTCCAGCGCCCAATGGCCATCTTCAGGGTGTGGTTCGGGGTGAGCAGAATCGTCAGTAAGGGGAGGTTGGTCATGGGGCTGGAGCGGTTCTTGGTGTTGATCCAGCTCTCGATGGCCTCTCTCTCATACGAGTAGCCATCTGTTTGGGAAACACATACAGTAAGCTCACATAATGCATAGATATCAAACAACTTCACCGTGTCAAAGTCCCTGTGGCTCATAAATGGACTCCAAACGCATATGACTCATAAAGGAGCTACTAGCACTTCATAAAAAAAAAAGTTGAATTCACCTTGGCCTTGCTAGTGTGTGGCTCTATTTCTGTTTCTTTTCCTGCCTCCCTATCTCTGTCCCAGACACGCCCCCTCTGCTGAGGTGAGGAGGAGCCCTAACCTGGAGCTGGTTGGCAATCAACGCCGATTGGCTGAGTCGTCGCTGGTGATTGGCTGCTTCAGACCTTCATGCCCTACATAAGCTCCAGTGTTTCAAGATGTCACTGTGGGTAAGTGTTAGCGGAGCGCTTTGCGTGCTTAACACTGGCCCTCCAACCTCCTTGCTCTCTGTCAGCAAAGGCACAGTAACCATACATCCGAGGGAACAGAACCAGCACAAAGGATCATGAAAAACAAAATAAACGGCAGTAAAACCACATCAAAAACTACGACAACTTCAAGTTCACCCCAAAGACGAGATGGAACCGGACAAAAAATGCAACATCATTCACAAAATACCATGCAGGTCATGTAACAAAACATACATTGGAGAAACCGGAAGAACATTCACCACAAGAAAGAAAGAACACCAAAAGGAATGCGAAAAGGAAACCGCAGGAAGACTCACAAGAACACAAAAAGAACAAGAAAACCTAAAGTCAGCAATATCAGACCACTGCAAAAGACACAATCATATCATGGACTGGGACCAAGCCAAGATCATCGGATCAGAGATCAATAAAACACAAACGCTGGATTAAGGAGGCTGTCGAGATCAGGAGGCGGGCCAACGGCACCATCAACAGCCATGAGGGAGCATACATGCTCTCTCACACACCTGAGACTCCTCTCCACAGGACATGGGACAGCGGGGGGGCGTGGCCAGCCTGGCAGATCTGTCAGGCCGGCCACGCCTGCTCAAAACAGCTGTTGACAACACATCACAGCTGTCATTTGACGCTTCTTAGGAAGTAAACTTGTGGAAGTAAACACACCTGTGTTTAAAAATAAACACAGGTGCGAGCAAAACACTAATGAGGGTTTCCACATTCCAATGATGGAAGTTTGAAACCCTCTTTTGCGTTTTGCTTGCACCTGTGTTTACCCTGCCTTTTCGACACAAAATGGCCGCCGTGAGAAGGGTCTGTTGTCAGTCGAAACTGTCGAGGTAAAAAAAAAAAAACATCTACTACACATTTGTCTGATTAAAAGAAACAAACTATCATACTTAAATCAGCCTCACATATAGTTATGAGTAGCTAGCTGCAGATCAATGCGAGGCTCTCTGAATCTGAATGTTATTCATGAAGCCTGTATCTTTATTAACTCATTGAGTGCCACGGACGTCGGGGGGGGGGGGGGGAGGGGGGTTTGGGGCACGCAGGGCATCACACAACTACACCACGTCACTACATCAGAAAATATTATCTTCAGACTCAGTGAATGTGCTTGAAATGCTGCATTTCACAAAAGGCGGAATATCTCAGCTAATAATTTGAAACGCCTGTATTTGCTCAAAACGACCTATCTTCTCCGGCTCATAACTAAAGTCGGAAAATGGTATCAATAAACTTTTTTTTGCTGATGATACAATAGAGCCAGCTCGTTCTTTCTGCGTGTTCGGTGTTTACATAGTAATATCACACAATATTCTGTGGGCCTCGAGAAATCACTGAAAACGCTCTGAAACTCTGGCACTGGGAGCGTCCGTTCTCCAAAAGTGGCTGGCACTCAATGAGTTAAAAAAAAACTCAAATCAAGTCCCAAGTTCATGACCAAGTCCAATGCAGTCGGCACGGTCCCAGTTTGGAGAAATGGAGAGCAGCCGTGTCACGCAAGTAGAGCCATCTGCTGAGTGAAGGGGGCCATGAGCAAGAACGTAAAAAAACAGAAAAAATACATAAAATGCTTCCATCCTGCTCACCTGGCATAATCCAAGTCTCCACAAGCCCTGAGATGCCAAGTTGACATGAAAATACAACATTTACACCCTGTTTTTAGCTGAAATCTTCAATGTAGCCAGGCGCAGCAACTCCACTTGTTGTACTAGCAAGTACAAGGTATGAGTTAAGAGGGAAATTTAATCTAAAACAACCTTATGTACGCAGCACTACCCTTAAAAGCTTGTGTGTTTCAGTTTGTGGGGTAACCCTGTGGAATGGTTTAGATGAGGAAACTAAAAGGAGTAAGAACATTGTATTGTTCAAAAACAGATGTAAGAAAACACTAATTGATAAGTACAAAACTGAGGATCAGTAAAGCGTATTTTTTTTTCTTTTGATTTTTTTTCTTTATTTTTTCTTTATTCTATTTATATGTGAACATTGTAAGAGATTTGTTATGATATTGTGAAGAAAGGGGCAGGACTAGATAAGCATTTGCTTCCTTCTGCTCCTTCTCGAACTACCAGTAAATTGTTTTGCTTTTTTGAGAAAATTTGTTAGATTCAAATGTTTATGTTTTGTGTTTTATCCTTTTTATTGTATTTTATATGGTTGATTGTTGGAGAAAAAATAAACTCAACTCAACTCAACTGCTGCACCTGGCTACAGTGAACATTTCAGCTGAAAACAGGAAGTAAATGGTGTATTTTCAAGTCAACTTGGCACCTCAGGGCTTACAGAGACTTAGATAATGCCAGGTGAGCTGTATAGAAGCATTTTATGTATTTCTTCTGTTGTTTTTAATTTTTGCTCATGGCCCCCTTCACACTCAGCAGATCAGCTCTGACGTGGCCGGTCTCAATTTCTCCAAACTGGAACCACGCCGGCTGCATTCTACTGCATGTAGTACACTGACTGTATGCAAGTACCTCATACAACACAACCCCTCTTCAAACAAACCCAACTATCCCTTCAATGTCGAATCCCAAGTCAAGTAGGAACAAATCACGAGTCCAATATCAATAAGAAAAAATACTGTATCTAGGACATTTCAACGCAATATCATTTTAATAGGACTAAAAACTGGTCACCTCGAGTATAGAGAGCCAACTTGTAAAATGCTTATAAAAATAGTTTTACTTAGTCCAACAAATTATTCAGCTATATTTCGAAACAGGAGAGACCATAGAACATTTTACTCAGACCAAAATGTAAAGAAAATAGCGGATTAAAAATAATCTTTTTTTGTTGTTTTGGTCTGAGTGAAATGTTCTATGGTTTCTCCTGATTCTAAATATAGCTGAATCGTTTGGTTTCACCAAGTAAAACTATTTTCAGAAGGGAAATTTATAAAATGTCTATGGGAAAATAAATGGCAGATGAAATCTCTTGGTGCTGAAGCGGGAATTGACGTTGACTTTGGCTCTCTGTTATGTTCATGCATCAAGTAATTCAACGTATGACTGGTGTCCCCACTTCTGCAGTCAACTAGTGTGCTAAAGTGGAACAGCTGTGAGGTGGAGGGTGGACTAGTGTGCTAAAGCTGTGAGGATGATGCTGGACGAGTCTGGAGACTTGCATGCAGGCTAGCTGCTGTGTGTGGTGGTGTGCTCTTCTCTCACCAGCGGCGATGACCGGCTCCCTCATCAGCTCTCTGGTGATGGGACAGAGGAACTCGTCAGGGACGCCCGTACACACCGAAGCACTCTTCAGCTCCTCCACCTTCCTCAGGACTTTACTGCGCAGACCTACTGACTCTACAAACACAACGCAATCACAGAACACCACAGAAGAGAGACATAGACCAGAGAATATTTTATATGTATCTACGAGACATATTTTATTCCTAACAATGAATGAATGTAGCTATTTCTCTATCTTTCTTCTATAATCTATTACATTGTTACCTGAGCACAAATCGCACCAAGGCAACTTCCTAGTATGTGAAAACATACCTCGGCAAATAAAGTAATTCTGATTCTTTTGGGTTAGACAAAACATGTTTGCTACTTAATGGTGTTCGCAAACTTAATTCTGCCAACAACAACAAAAGTTGGATACATGTTACTCCATGCAAACTACAGAACAATATGAACGCATGCTGTCGCAGCAAACAAGCTAAGGTGTATAAACAGAGGAGTGACTGAGTGACAGCGCTCACTTTGGGGATGATAAAGAGTGACTGTGTGATGGAGATGACTGCATGGCTTTACAACAAACTAATACTAACCAAGCTGATGCACTGACGACAACAGAACACTCTTAATTTAGCCTAGCACATCTTGCAGATAAACCCAGAAAGGTACCCAAAATATGATCAATAAATAATACAGGATCCACATTTCATCCCATTTCAGACCCACTTGGAAATAATCAAGAAGGATTCATGATATTAGGTGTAAAGCCATTTTATAGCTAATGGAAAATACAGTTAGTGGAGCCTGGGTTATTATGTAACTGATGGACTCACTGCTCCTAAAGCAGATTACAGTAAAAAGTGCTGAAACCCCACAGCCTAATAATGCAGTACAGCTGAAAATATGATGTAATCTTGCAGATAAAAAAAAACACGTCAACATTAATTCACTCCTTCACCTTTTCTTGATTTAATTCTCCACCTTTATCATATCCATGTAAATAGGTAAGAAGCCAGGCATTAAATCCATAATGTCAAAGCCCACAAGAGACCAGGCCTATATAATAATACCCATAACAACGCTGTTTACACTCCTTATACTGCAACCATCTAGTGATTCAAAAGTAAGCAGCAGAGACGAAGAGCAAATGGAAAAGTTGTGCTGTGAGTGTGAGATGTTTGTCCTCCCCACCTACGTGCAGCTCTGAGGCCAGTGTGTCTTTGGTTAGACTGAGCAGCTCTGTGCCGTCCATGTTGTTGGCCCTGAACTTGTCCACCAATCCCTCCAGGCCTTCCTCCACCAGCCATGCCGACACGTCCTCTTCCGACCAATCACTGACCAGCAGCTTGCACTGGCCTGCCAAGGTTCTCCCTGAGGGGGTCCAGCAAAAAAAAGCAACTGAGTCCTTGCCCGCTGCAGCGCTTTTTTGAGAATCGGCCAAGTGGTCTTCATGCATAAACTCTCTGGGAATCTTGCTGACTGGGGGTAATCTGATTGTTGGTGGCTAGCATAGCTTGTATCAAAATACAAATGAACAACTTTTTTTTTTTTAGAGGTTATTGAAAAGGCTGAAACCATCATTGACACAGGATTGAATCCAAGAGGTGGAAAAGATGTTTTTTGTGATTTTGTCTTTATGTATTTTTTGGTCTTCTGACTACGGATGTGACCGCTACGCTGCATACTTAAAGGAACACTCTGCCCATTTTCAACCAGCTTTGTATCATTAGAACATCAGTAGTATATCAGAAAACTGTAAACTGTTTTGAAGTCTGTCATTTAATTTGACAGTTATTGAGTGTTAAAGTGTGGACCAGTGACATCACTGGTCCACACCAACTCAAATTAATAACTCATTAACTCAAATCAACTCTCAATAACTGTCAAACTAGATGAATGATGAATAGTTTGACAGTTATTGAGAGTTGATTTGAGTTAATGAGTTATTAATTTGAGTTAGTGTGGACCAGTGATGTCACTGGTCCACACTTTAACACTCAATAACTGTCAAATTAAATGACAGACTTCAAAACAGTTTACAGTTTTCTGATATACTACTGATGTTCTAATGATACAAAGCTGGTTGAAAATGGGCGGAGTGCTCCTTTAAGACTAGAAAAATTCTTCATTATGTAATCTGATTACCTACTGTCACAATAAAAGTGATTCTGATTAATTAGACAGAAATGCATGTTTAATGCTGGAACCTAAACAGGACTTTATGGCAAACACTGGAATACACTTGACCCATTCCTCCCCCCAACCCAGGAAAAGAGGAATCCTACCTTCACTTGAGGTCAACGCAGATTCTCCTGGAACAGAAATATGCATAAACAAACTGTACATGGTGACACTAATACTGTATATGGCAACTTTGGAAATGAAAGCCATTCATTTGTTAGAGCAAACATGAAACGCTATTAAGGAGGATACGACAAAACCTTCCAGTATTGAGGTTAAACTCTTTTGCCTTTGGGATTGAGCAGTGATGCTATCTGACAAGAACATTTTAAAACGTTGAGCACGCTTTACAGAAAGTATACACCGAAAATAAGATCATGCAGACTTGCCTTATTTTTTCTTAACTTACTTTCAGAGCTGCCCCCAACTAGGAATTATGACAAAGCTATCTAGATTGGTCTGTGACTGCAGAGCAGAGATGGGGACTTGGACTTGAGTCACACTTAGTCACACACACAGTGACTTGAGACTTAACTTGGACTTGAAGGTTTGGGACTTGTGAACAATCTTTATTTTTCTTTAAAAAAGAAATTGGTGCATTAAATGTCTACTAATGACATCTCTAATCATTGCTGCAGCTGTATTCTAATAGATAAGGAGTATACTGTATTATAAGGAGATAATACAGTACATGCTTTGAATTCCTTCGTTTTAGCTATGCAGTGTTCTAAGAAGCAGACCGGATAGGCATGCAGCAGCTCATCCATAGGGACTTGGGACTTGAGACTTGACTTGGACTTGCCCCTCAAAGACTTGACTTGACTTGGGTCTTGTGACTAAATAATTGAGACTTGACTTGGACTTGCAAAAAATGACTTGTGAGCATCTCTGCTGCAGAGTCCGTGGCTGCTATTGTTTAGTGCTAGGGGTGTCACAATATATCGTCCCACGAAATTTCGCGATAGTAAAACGTCACGATATGTATCGTTGAGATGAAATCTCATATCGTGAAAAAAAAAAAAAAAAAAAAAAAAAATTTCAAAAGTAGACAAAGAAACGTCTTTGTTTGTTGAAGTTCAATGTGTGGAAAGTAGTTCAGTTGAACAAGTCTCTGAAGAGACACATGAGAAGTTATACAGGAGAGAAACCATTCAATTGAGTTTCTGGCAAAACTGTTTACTTGACAGGAAAAACTGAAGATGCATAAAAAATAGACTAAGAAAAGTCTTGTTTGAGTTTGAAGAAAAACTGAAGATGCATAATGAGAATTTATACTGCTGAGAAACCTTTTAGTTCAAAGTAAATCTAAGTGACGGTGTAACTCATTCTATTTCAAGATAAGCCTTATCTCCAATCATGTTTTTTCTAGTTGTTATTGTAATAACAATTTCCCACAACAGCATGTTTTGTATTTGTGCATTTCAAATAAAATACTACTTTTCCAGTCATATATTGTCATTATTCAAGTTTAAAAAAATATTGTTAAAATCGTATCGTATCGTATCGTTATCGTGAACCCAGTATCGTGATACGTATCGTATCGTGAACTGAGTGTATCGTGACACCCCTATTTAGTGCACATCTAGACACAAATCTTTCATGAATCAAAAAGCAGTCAGTGTATAATCAAGTGTAGATAAAAGCAAAACTAACCAGGCGACGATTTCCCATCTTTTCCATGAACACGATGTGAGGTGAAGAAGGAAAACACAATAATGTAAGACTATAAACAAATGCTGTTCATCTTCATCAGAATATACTTTCTTTATCATGTGTGTGTGTGTATTCTTCCTCCCCACCATGGCCACTGCAGCCGTCCTCTACCCTCCAGATGTTGACCGTCTTATCCATAGAGCCGGTAGCGATCAGCGGTGACGTCGGAGAGAAGGCGCACGCTGTCACATACCTGCAGCAGGGGAGGCCAATCACTTGAATGCCACATATTTCAACAGTAGATATTATGTTTCCTTGAAGTTTAATTAAAGAACGTCTGGTTTCACGTCATTTGTATAGCACTTAAGGGCGACTTTACGATTTTCAAACAGCTTTGTATCATTACAAAATCAGTCATATTATGCAAATGAACAGTGTTTAACTTCCCCCCCCATCTCGCCTGGACCAAGAGCTCATTCGCAGTACTGTACGTCCTGCACTGTGAGGATGGCGAGCAGGAGACGAAGAAGTTTGAGGCAGAGGCAGGCTTCAAGTTCCCCACAGTTGTTTTAATGTTAATTAATTATGCTTTAATACATGTTGAGTTGCATAGAAAATAATTACAAAAAGCTGGAAAATACTTTTTTAATAAATATATCTTTTAAGACAAAATGTGTCAAGACAAAATACCAGAATGAAGAGATCACATTTAACTGGAATCCTAGGCTAAACCCATCCAAACTTGGGCCCTAACTATCAGGCCAGCAGTCATGTCCATTCCTTCCTGGCACAAGGTAAGAATGAGCTCTCTCACATGGGTGCTTGTCGGTTAATTAATAGCCCAAGCCCCTCCTACAAACACATGACTGACAATCAGTGTCAATTAAAGAACTAACAGATCAAGGGTTACATTCAATACAATCCTTTGTTATATTAGCATCACTGAATAACTGGATGACCAATCAAATATATTGCAATGTCCCGATCAACGTTCTAAGACACTCAAAATAGATGTATACATTGTATTCTATTCAAACCACACTTGGCAAGTTCCACTACCCCTCTCTACCTGAGGGTGGACTCCTCCGCCTCTGTTTCACACACCAGGCCTGAATGAGGAATTGCCAAGTGTTAATTAGCACCAACTGCACCACTGTAGTGCGACAGACTACAATGAATAAAATGTCACAAGCAAACAAACACCAATTCAACAGTATAATTCTATATAGCTATAGGGCATGGGTGTCCCCATGACATGCACCAACTGACTCATAGGACTCATTTGGTGCAGGATGTACTGCAAATGAATGTAGAGAGAGCAATGATGATAGTGACAGTGATAGTGATAGTGTTAGTGACACCATGGCAAATCTGCTCCAAATGACATCATTTGGACCAGGAAGTTGTGAATGAACGGGGAGCTCTCGGTCCAGGCAAGACAGAGAGAAGTTAAACATTGTGTTCATTTGCATATATAATTGACTACCGGTTCTGTAATGATACAAAGCTGGTTCAATTAAAACCACGTCAACATCAAACTCGTGAAATTATTTAAATTAAAACAAGTGGAAACAAAAAGACCTCACAAGATTTAAAAGCACACACAAATAAGAACAGATGTCATTTAAAGGGAAAATCCATGACAGATATCCTTTTGTGAAGTTCAATGCATTCTCTGATGTGATGTAGGTGTAATAATCCCTCAACCTGCCTCGTCTACTTCTGTTAGTGATTTCCTGTGTTTCCCAAAATGACATTCCTCAACCTGGAGAGAGGGGGCGTGATGAGCATGTTGCTTTCAGTCAAAGGTGGCTGTACGGGCATTTAAACAGCCCTGTACGTGTGATCATTCAGCTGGCGTGTATACATGTAGGTGGAGAGAGAAATAGCGTCCGTGGAACTTTCTCAAAACCCGACATGTCTCAATAGACCAGGGATACTCAACTTGCTTTGACCAGGGGCCACTTTTGCTAAATGACAGGAGGCCAGGGGCCAGTTAATAAACTAAGATTAATAATATTATTTTCTTCTGTAGTGGATTGTAGTCCCCCCCCCACCCCCCATAACAATAAACAACAAAAGTTAGAAATTCAGTTTTCTCACTTCAATTCAGTTCTCAAATCTGTTCAGAGTAAACCCTCTTCATAAACAAATACCGTAATTTCCGGACTATAAGGCGCACCGGAGTATAAGCCGCAGCAGCAAAATTGCCTGTTTGTTACATATATAAGCCGCACCGGACTATAAGCCGCGGGTGTTTTAATGTTTTTTTTTTTTTTTTTTTTAATTGTGTTTTAATGTTTAATTACCATATGTAAGGGTTCGTGCACAGAGGGGATTGTCGGGAAAGAGATGGCTGTTTGAGGAAGCTCCCATTTATTAACATTTCAACAAAACAACATAACACAACACCACCTGTGTTTTTTTTTACAGTGCACACAGTGTCCGCGGTGTGGTGAAAAGAGGGCAAGAGAGGAAATTAAAACAGAAGTGGATTTATAGTTAGAAAGAGTGCTAAAGAAGAGAGAATTCCGTTTTTTATTTTTTTATTTTAGTTACTCACAGTACTATTGACCAGTCCAACTCAAAAGATATTCGGCAGTTTCACTTTGAGCTCTTGTTCCGCCGCTGTCCATCAATGGTTATGACGAGTCTCGCTGGGTACAGTACGCCAAAGCGATATCCATTGACTTTAACCTTTTCGATGATGCTGTTGTATGTTGCGCGTTTCTGTTGCACCAACGCGGAGAGGTCCTGCCGGACGAAAAAGCGCGTACCCTTCTGTGGGGAAGAGGCTTCTTCCCCGCAGCCTGGAGGATGAGTTGACGGTCGGGCCAGCGGAGTAGGCGGATGAAGATGGCCCTCGGTGTCAGGCCGGGGTCTGGACGTGGCCGAGGCGCCCGGTGTGCCCTGTCCACTGTGGTTTCTCACCTTCCTTCAGGTCCAGGATGTAACACAGGATTTTGCCAAGGAAAGCGTCCATGTCACCAATCTCAGCTCCTCTTTTACATTGATCAGGCGAATGTTATTTCTTTTACTCCTGCTGATTAAGTCATCAACCCGCGTGTGCAGGGTTTCGATTTGTTTTTGCATTTTATCCATTTTCGGACTCACTGTGTTGTTTTTGTCCTCCAGTGCGCTGATGCGCTTTTCCGCATTAGAAACTCTGTTCACGGTTGCCTTATTTTCTTTAGTGAGTGAGTGGATGGACTTCTGCACGTTTTCAAACTTGTTTTCAAGCTGCTCAAAACCTCTGAGCGATGTCGGACTTAATCGATAGTGTTTCACGGAGTAAAAGTTAAGCCCAAGCCGTGTATCTCCAGCCTCCAGCAGGTGAGTCATTTCCTCATTCATGGCGGTGATTGCTTCGTCTCTTTTCTTTCTGCTTACTGGTTTTCAGTCTTGTGCTTCTTCCAGCAGACATTCGCCCCACTCTTTAAAGTTATTCAGTTGGTTCTGGTCACCTTATTCATTTTAGATCAGATCGCTAAAACATATTGTTTGGTCTGGTGTAGCAGCTGTCTAGCTGAGCGCCATGTTCACCGTGATGCCGGTTGATTTCCGCCAAATGATGTCAAGTCAAGTCAAGTCAAATTTTATTTATATAGCACCTTTCATACACAAAGGCAATTCAAGGTGCTTTACAAAAAAATAATCGAAAAAACAAGCAGCAAAGCAATGCACATAAAATGTGCAGATGAAGCTGTGTAACCTGTAAAATCCATCAATTTTGGAGGTCACCGAGTGGCCGTTTGCTGAAAAAATCCATAGATAAGCCGCACCGTTATATAAGCCGCAGGGGCCAAAAAACGGGGAAAAAGCCGCGGCTTATAGTCCGAAATTTACGGTAAATAAAGCCTCTCTCCAAAAAGAAAATGAACCAAACATATTTTGTGCACACAGGATAGATAGATAGGGGGGCCAGTCAGCACCCCATCGCGGGCCGCATCTGGCCCTCGGGCCACAAGTTGAGTATCACCGCAATAGACCAAGTCTGGTCTATTGAAGCTAATGTCAGTAATTGGTATCTCTGCCTCTTCTATAATGGATTTCTCAGTGTATCATGGTTGAAGATCAAAGTGCAAAATCCTAAGACGAATAAATCTGCAGTCAAACTCCATTGTAGCAGCGCTGCAGATATCACATCTTCTATGTTTGGCCAGGTATCTGTGGTGATCTGAGGCACATACAATTTAAGCATCTGAACCAGGACTGCAAATCATTCCCCTCTCCCTCTCTCTCTCTCTCTCTCTCCTGACCTTTCCATCAATTATCTAATAAAAGCAAAATGCACAAAAGAATAAAAAAATACACACATCATGTAACCACAGCAGTACTGAGAGTAAATACTTTACCTTTCATGCTGGTTCAACGTGTAAAGCAAAACTGCATTATTCTGAAATCAGAATGATCACGATCAGTTCAAAACATACCAAGAATATTGTGTTATCAAGGTTACAGAAGATATTGAGTTAATTCTATGATATAAACCTACTAATACCGAGTTAATCAATATAAAAGAGAGGTGCTTACTGCATCATAGATGGTAACAGTTTTATCCACAGAGCTGAGGGAAATAAAAAGCAGAAATTTTAATGTCAGCAATGTTTAAATGACCCAGTACTTGATATTTTAAAGATAGTTTAGACAAACATTCGCTCATTTGAAATGCAGATGAAAAGCAAACCCACAAAATATTTTGATGTTCATTTTTGCCTTACTTGGGGAATAAAGCAATGCATGTCTCCCTCCTGTGGTTGAATTGAATACTACACAATTTGTATCAAGGATGGCCTACAGATGTCTAGGCCAAAGAATGCCGTATTGATCTAGATTCTAGAACATGGCTATGTAATTGAAGGCTCTCCTACTAATTCCTTGTGAATTTTCCTAAGAGAGCCAGGCTGCTCAGTAATGTCTGAAATGTCTCCGTTTTGAAGTCATATCTTACCCAGACACAAGCAGCTGTCCGTCTGTGGAGAACGCACAGGAGAGGACAGGAGCTGACTGCCCGGTCAGAGTGTGCAGCAGCTGCATCTTATAAGCTAAAAGTGAGAAAAAGAAACAAATGAACAGTCCACATAATTATCCCCGTTGACTGAATGTCAACATGCCCTGCATCACGTGCTGTGTGTGAAACCGTTTTTGTGCTGAAGGTGGGAGTGTGTTATGAGTGGCAAAGGTTAATATGTCAGCTGGAATTGCAATAAGAATCTCTTTTATTGGCCGGGCACAACGGAATTACAATAAGAATCTCTTTTATTGGCCGGGCACAACGGGCGCACCAGGAAATGTGTCTTGGTATATCGGTGCTGACATTTTACCAGATAGTTAGTTACACAATCAAGGATTGATGCACTAGGTGGTGCAGAACTAAACATAACACAGTGTTGTACAGTATGTCAGTAAACCCGACACACCACAATTATACATTCATTAGCCAAAGAATTGTCCCTGTGTAGTAGCAATTTAAAGCCCCAATCAGTAAGATTTTTGACATTTTTTACTGTAATATAACTGATTTTTAGTCACAGGACATGGTAGATTGACTTTTAATAGGGAGACCCTCGTCTTTATTTATCCCACACCGCCCTCCATTGGCCAGCACTGGGACTAAGCAGTTTGTCTGTCACGTCCCGTAGCAAGAAAAAAGAAAAAAAGAAAAGCATGCGCGCATGCGCTGTACAGCGGAAGCGCTGTGTTCATGAAAACGAGGAAGTAACTCGATTCGGATTTGCTGCGAAAATGATGTTTCACGGAACTATGGATTATTATTTCATCACGTGGTGAGTACCCGATGTCACAACATGTACATAGAGCTTCTGGCGCTGTGTTTTGTTGACTTTGAACGGCGATATCGTTATCGATACTAATGCACGCAGAGGGCGCAGTGGGAAACTTACTGAATGGGGCTTTAATAGTTGTGTCAATGCTGCTATACAGGAACACTGGACTTGAATCAATTTGGGGTACAATCTTAATCGATATCCATAAGAATATGATGAAGAGAATATGAGAGACATTGGCCATGTTCAGACTAGGAGGCCAAATCCGATTTGTGAACTTTAATGACCTATTAATGATTCTATCCAGATTGGTTTTATGAGTCTGGACGCTCCAAGTCTGATTTGTGTCACTTGTGCCAAACTACATAATATGGAGGTCTGGACAGACAGATCCGACTTGAACACACTCCCAAAATCAGATTTGGGAAACCAATCAAGATAATGATGATTAATGACTTTAGCATTAGCAGCTAATCAGATTTGCCTGTAATGTGAACATGGCCAGAATGACAAGAGAGAGAGAGAGAGAGAGAGAGAGAGAGAGAGAGAGAGAGAGAGAGAGAGAGAGAGATACAAAGATAGGTCTCTCTACCCCCAGAGCTTGACTTGTTGACGGCCCAGATCTTCAGGTGGCTGTCTTGCCCACAAGATGCCAGGTGAAGTTGCACCACGTGACCACCTGAAAGATAAAGACACACGCCCCACATCGGTCAAATCCTCCTTCCACCTCCGCAATATTGCCAAGATCCGGTCCTCTCTCGCACACCCTGCCGCTGAAAAACACTCGTCCACACTTTCACCTCCTCTCCCCCTACCAACCCTCCCGGTCCCTCTGATCAACCTCAGCTGACCTCTCCACCCCCAAGTCCAACCTCAGCAGTTCTGGGTACAGAGCCTTCTCTCGGGCAGCTCCCAGGCTTAGCTGTGGAACTACCTCCCCAAGACATCAGAAATTCAGAGTCTCTCACAGTTTTCCACTCTCGCGTCTCGCCTCAAGACCCATCTCTTCTCCACCGCCTTCTCTTAGTGCCACCCCACCCTCCCCCATCCATCCTTGTGTGTCTCTGTCATGTTTGTCCGCTGTCTGTTTCTCTCACGTCGTCCCCCCATAATGTTTAGTGTATAGTGTAGGGGTGTCACGATACACTCAGTTCACGATACGATACGTATCACGATACTGGGTTCACGATAACGATACGATACGATTTTAACAATATTTTTTTAAACTTGAATAATGACAATATATGACTGGAAAAGTAGTATTTTATTTGAAATGCACAAATACAAAACATGCTGTTGTGGGAAATTGTTATTACAATAACAACTAGAAAAAACATGAGATTGGAGATAAGGCTTATCTTGAAATAGAATGAGTTACACCGTCACTTAGATTTACTTTGAACTAAAAGGTTTCTCAGCAGTATAAATTCTCATTATGCATCTTCAGTTTTTCTTCAAACTCAAACAACAAGACTTTTCCTTAGTCTATTTTTTATGCATCTTCAATTTTTCCTGTCAAGTAAACAGTTTTGCCAGAAACTCAATTGAATGGTTTCTCTCCTGTATAACTTCTCATGTGTCTCTTCAGAGACTTGTTCAACTGAACTACTTTCCACACATTGAACTTCAACAAACAAAGACGTTTCTTTGTCTATTTTTGAAAAAAAAAAAAAAAAAAAAAAAAATTTTTTTTTTTTTTTTCACGATATGAGATTTCATCTCAACGATACATATCGTGACGTTTTACTATCGCGAAATTTCGTGGGACGATATATTGTGACACCCCTAGTATAGTGTCATCTTTGTCCACGTCGTCACCCCCCCAACCCCTGTGTTTCGTATATTGTGTAAAGCGTCTTTGCGTACTTGAAAAGCGCTCTATACAAGTTCAATTCATTATTATTAATGATTAATTGTTCAATATTATTATTAATACTATTATTAGTAGTATTATCACAGGGTTAATACAGACATTACAAAATGAAATTCAAGGACTTTCAAGTACTTTTCCAATAGCCGACGGGACATTTCTCACCACTGAGGATGTTGGGAGCGAAGGTGCAGCAGGTGACTCCCAGGTCGTGGGCATTCTTCTCTGCATGGAGCTGGTTCATATCCAGGTCCCACAGCCGGAGATCCCCATAGGTGGACCCAGTCATAAACACCTGGCCGCAGGGACTGAATGAGCAGGCTACCATCATCGTGTCAGTCGCCGCCCCGGACCTTTAGCAACACAAGCAACAGCAACATCAGGCAGCGTGTCTTTTCAGGTCAGTTCGACCAATCAGAAGCCGGGGTGGGTTATTGATCCTAACAAAGCAGGCAAAACAATACGAGTCCACTAGAGGGCGACAAATGGTGGGATAAATAACTGCTTATCCTTATCAGACCAAATGAAATAAATCTAAATTATTTATGACTATATTTACCTATTTATTTATGACTATTCTATAAATGGCTCTAACAATCATCATAAAGTCAGATTCAAATACAATTGGTTACTCAGGAGTTGAACCACTGATTATTAGATCTAGCTTATTTGCTATATTGACTTGGTCAGGTGAGGACCGTCTCCTGGATGCAAAGCAGATAGACACGGTTTTCTTAGTGTTCAGTGTTAAGCAGGAGCATTTGAGCCATGCAGCTACTCAATCTACATGTTCTGTCAGTTGGGTGGTGATTGAGGTGGTGGTCCGACCAAACATGTATATATGACCGTATCATCCGCATACGTCTGGATACACGTGATTGACCTAACTAACCTGTAGATCAGTGATACTCAACTTGCGGCCCGGCGGGGGCCAGATGCGGCCCGCGACAGGGTGCAGAGTGGCCCCCCCCGACCATTTTCTAATAATTTCACGTTAGTTTTCATTGTGAATTAGAATCTATTTCACAATCAAAACTAACGTGAAATAAAGTTTGACTGAGCTCCAGCTAAATTGACAAATACCACAGTCTGCTCGCTACCCAGGCACTTATACATGTACTTAACTAACTTAACCTAACTATCCGGTGTGCACAACATTGTCAGACTAAACTCCGGCTGACACCCCAAAAACCTACAATCCGCTACAGAAAAAGTTTGTTTATTAACTGGCCCCTGGCCTCCTATCATTTCACGAAAGTGGCCCCCGGGCAAAGCAAGTTGAGTATCCCTGCTGTAGATCTTATTAAACAGTGTGGAACACAATACTTCATCCCTATCAACTTTACCTGCGCAGCTCTTTAGAGGGGAAATCCCACAGAGCCAAAGAGCCATCAGATGCACCGGAAACCAGGTATGCCGAGTCGGGAGAGAAGGCACAGACCCTGACAGGGCTGCGGCCAGGATGATCTAGGATCGCCTCAATGTCTCCGGTGGCCATCGACCAGACCACCGTGGTCGCGTCCGTCGAGCACGAGGCGAGGAACTGTCCGCAGGCGCTGAAGCAACAGCAGTGGACACCGTAGCCATGACCTGTGAGAGGGGAGTAGGGCAACTCGGAGAAGTCACGGGTGTTGTAGATCCGTAGAGTTTTGTCCCCAGAACAGGTGGCTAACAGGGATGCAGAGAACGCACACCAGTTGACATCGTCTCGATGGTCTTGCAAAGTGCATATGAGAGACACCATTTGGAGGGCCGGTCCTAAATTTCACACAGAGGAAATGAGAAACTTAAAACACAGAAGAAAGTGAAAATGGTGAGCTGAACTCCTAACACATGAACCCATGCCAGTTCAAAAATATATAATATAGCATAGATTAGATAGATAGAATATAGCATATAGAAATGACCCGAAACACCTTACGAACCCAGTCAACATCACTGATGACGCGTCCCAGCGCATGCTGAAGTATGTTTAATGTAACTATATAGTTCTGGGTTCTCTGACCAGTGACAACTAGGAATAGACTAGGTGACAACCAGGTATAGATTGGTGACAAGCTGGAGAGACAGTTGACGGTCGGATAGACGCAACCCGGTACGGGATGGGTTAGCACCCCAGACTGGCTCTCTCGTGAGGGAGAAATCCACAAACGCTACGGATTAGTCTCCCGAAAATCTGTGTAAACATCGGCGCGGCCTGGGGTCCTCCAGGCTAGAGCGAGGTGCTCGGCGCAGCCGGATGACGTGCAGCGCACAGGCCTTCTTGAGGCATCTTTTCCACTGGATGCCTGACAACCAGGTATATAGCTGGATGCCTGTGTTGCTGGGAGGGCCTGGTAAGACGAAGGAGGAGAGCGGCTGGGAGACAACCCATAATGCCTTAGCCTCCATGCACCGAAGGGTCTTTCAATGCTGCGGCGTAGCACTAGCTTTATTGCAGCGGATTGGGCGTGATCAACCCTTCCGCGGGCAAAGTTGCAGATAGAGTAGGAGGGCTGATCCGTGTGCGGCTGCTTCTGGGATGCGGGTCGGGGTCTTAATCGGCCTCGGCTGGGTCTACTGGGCAAGGGTGTATGATGTTGAAATGACCCGAAACACCTTACGACCCCAGTCAACATCACTGATGACGCGTCCCAGCGCATGCTGAAGTATGTTTAATGTAACTATAGCAAGGAAAAAACTGCACGTGTTAATTCACCCTTCAGTCTTGCTTAAATTTGAAGCAGCAGCTGAGTAGACTGAAGAGTGAATTAGCAAGTGCTGAATTTTAAACACTAACATTACGTTAAAACGAAAATAGACCCTTTTCACGGGGGCCATTTTGTGTCGAAAAGGCAGGGTAAACAGAGGTGCAAGCAAAACACTAATGAGGGTTTCCAAATTCCAATCATGGAAGTTTGAAACCCTCATTAGTTTTGCTTGCACCTGTGTTTACCCTGCCTTTTCGACACACAATGCCCCCGTGAGAAGGGTCTATAATGCAAGTTCTTACTTGCAAGTACTTTCTTCCATCCTGCTTAGCGCAGGCTATCCCTAACGTTTGTGAATTAATTCCTGAATGTGGATGAGATTATTTCTTCTGTAAGCAGCAGTTAAAATCCTAGCTGCTGCATTCTAGATCCAAGGTGGAGGCGTTTGAGAAAACATTTTTGCAGTTGCAGGTGTAAGAGGCAAATAAAGTGGCATTTGTGTAACGTTGTAGTTAAGTCGCTTCAAATTAATGGAGAAAGAATGCTGTTTGCATGGATGTGCTAGCCCCGGCTAGCTAAGTAAAGTTGAGCTGTTCATGTTATTTTCAATTCATATAGGCCCTAACTTAATAATATGAGAAGGGACGTGAGAAATTGATATATTATAAAAACATTAGACATTCTGAACTATACATTGAGTAAACAAGACACCTATGTGACGTACAAAGCAGTAAACTGAAGCTAGCTAAGCTAACGTTAGAAGATAGAAGCCGATCGAGATGCAATTAATTGACTTATTAGCCGATATTATTCACCAGTGGTAAAACGCGAGAAAGCAGAACAAACAGGCTGAATGCCGTAAACTATATGTTTTATGTAACGTTTAAACAGGCAGTAACGCTAGAACAGGTTGTACCTAGCTTGCTCCGTCTCGCAGCTGGTTCACTGACCCAAGTGAATGTGGTTTGTTTACTTCCTCATCAAACAGCTGACGTTCAAAGGTCATGGTTCGTGACGTAATGCGTGATTGCGTCACGAAGCGATATCTCCCACTTTTTTTAAAAACTTTGGATTAATCTCTGCTCGCACTTTTATTCGATTAATTTGTTTATTATTGTATCCTTATCTGCCTTTGTATTATTTGTTTTATTGCAGTACCATTACAATTGTATCTTAAAGAAGGTTTAGACAGATATGGCAGCTTGTGGACCTTTGTTTAATATCACAATAATGAGCTGGAAAAAATGCGTATTATTTTTGACTAAATCTTATCCAATTTCTTAGAGAACTTCACCGAAAAGCAATGCTGATTTATATTGCACATTATCTTATCTGGCCCCCCTGTCTCATTTGCATGCTGGGAGGAGAAGAGCCCCCCGACGGTGGTTCTTCTCGGTTGGGTTGGAGAGATGCCTAAAATGCCCTGCTGTGTGTGGGTGAAGCTGCCCTCCCTACAGCCACAGAGAAGTCAGATGAGCTCTCGCTGCTGACCTGACACATGACCTCAGCCATCATCAGGACACCTGACCCACCACGCAAGACCAGACAGGCAGAGTCTTCCTGGGTGTGTTTGCAGAGGGTATAGGGCCCCTCTCCACAAACAACATTGTTTTATGTCTTCTTCGTCTCTGCGTGCTCCTCATCTTCCCCTCTCCTCTTCCTCCTCTTACCTGGCTTTACATTCTGCTACTCACCTGCAGCTGGCTCATAGATGATTGGGGGGAAAAAGACTAAATCAGCCACTCAGGCCTTGGCTCCTATTCCCCACTGAGAGGAACTAGGCATCCTCAGACAAACTTCAAAGCAGGCCAAGGAGACCAAGGAAGTCTTTATTCCTCCTTTGCTTTATTCATGAGATTGACATTCACCAACGTGCACAATGTAGACCTTTACCGGGCTTGCTGCTCCATGTGCTCTCTTCTGGGCAAGAGCTGTGACCCCTGCCAATACCGTGCACGCCCACACACTATTTGTTCCATTTATTATTATTATTATCAGACTGGTAATCAACACGGTTCTTGAGATATGTGGAAGCCGTGTTCTGATTGGTCAAATTGCACAAAATTCAACACTGCACTTTCTTGTGTCCCCAGCAGCGCACCCTCCAAGTTTGAAGTCAATCGAATGAGTCAATCGAACAAACGGTTCTGTGTGACAAACGGTTCGGTGTGTGTGTGTGTGTGTGTGTGTACTCCCAGGTTCAGCAAGGAGAACAAGGGGACTGTTGACCCCTACACCTACCTGCCTTTCGGGGCAGGGCCCAGGAACTGTATTGGGATGCGATTTGCTCTGGTGATGATGAAACTGGCCTTGGTGGAGATCCTGCAGAGCTTCAGCTTCTCTGTGTCTGAGGAGACGGAGGTGAGTCCACAAATGTCCATACAAGAGTCATCATTACTAGTTAGATGACATGTCAGAGGTATCAGGAGTTAATAATTGTCTTTTTGTCAATCCAAAGATCACCTGGTGACACAGCACTTTGAAAAACAATACAACTTGATCACAATGAATAGAGTAATACAGTATGCCCTAAAATGTCAAATAATGCATCTCTAATGGCTATCCACTCTTTTTGATACCGTTGCTACCCGCCAGATTCCCTTTGAGATGGACGTCCAGGACCTGCTCCTATCGCCACAACGTCCAATCAAAGTGAAGCTGGTGCCACGTTCTGAGCGTTCTGAGCCCTCAAGCTAGGAAACCAGCAAGAAGAACACTTGCATCAGCTGTGCACGCACGCACGCGCGCGCGCACACACAGACACACTCGTTGTCTTGTTGTTTGCCACCGGAGATGATGATGTACACAACACATTTCCTAATGGACAATAAATACATCATTCGCCTGTATTTGCATCAAAATTAGTATACTGTTCAACGGATTGTGAAAATATAATGTATATGGTGGGAATAAATATTATGGATAATTACTTTTATGTATGAGTGAATACAAATAAAAAATAACTGAAACAGACAAAACATGATTTAATGTATTACTTATTATTACAGTACCATAACTCTAACAGTTGCTCACCTTTCTTCTTTGTTCCTCTAGTTGTGTAGCTTTTACAAATATCTATCCCTTAACTTAGTGATTGAGACATTACCTAGAGAGTAGGTTTGTAGGTGCAAACAAATAATACTTTGAATTATCAAATCATTTCATTTACCAGAAATATTTCTCTACTCTTCTCTACTAAAACTAATAAAAGAAATCTCCCCAAGAAACATTAAAAAGTGGTCTATTTTGGCCTTGTTGGGAGTCCCTCTCCAGCCTAACACCTCTAAAGTCATGCAGCATGTTCTTGCTTTCACCACTTTACTGGCCAGGCGACTCATTCTCCTTAAGTGGAAACATGCTCAGCCTCCATCTCACAATAGCTATAATCGCTACCCTCCATCAAACTCCAGAAGCTTAGATTCTCCCTCAACGGCTCTCTCAATTCTTTTGAAAAGACTTGGAGACCTCTCCTGAATCATATTGAGTCATTAACCGACATCCCTGCCTGGTTGTGACGACTGAGCCGTTTTGTTTGTTTTTAACTTGTTTTATTTTATTTATTCTTAACTTTTCTTACATGCTGGTGCATTTATCTCATTTATATTTATTCATACATTTATTTTACACAAGTAACCTCTGTAAACTGTCATAGGTACACTATGGAAATGATTCCTGTCAGAAAATCCTTTGTTGTTGGAGGGTTTGTTTATTTTATTCGTTTAAAATACATCATCCGACCTAAGTAACCTACATTAGCATGAACAACAGTACTGATATGGAGAAAAATCCTCATGATTATCATGATACTGCTTCAACCACATCTTAATTTCTGGTGTTGCCCCCCTGGACAAAAATGCACCAGCACCCCCTGGAGGTAACTGTCTCCAAAGTATTAAACGGTCAAGTCAATAGACCCTTCTCACGGGGGCCACACAAAATGGCCCCCGTGAGAAGGGTCTATTGAGCTAGAAAGACTGTCTGCGTTGCAACAAACAACATTGGTACAATATGTAAGATCTGTTCAGGCACAATTATTCCCAACAACATAAGTGTCACAGCTTACATGTAGCATATATCGTAGCCCCGTTACTCCTCTTTCCGGGTATGACGTCCTCGCCTACCCTACAAGAGTCCCGTCTGCGACCCGTACATAGACTTGCCTGCGACTCTGACCCCCAAGCTGTCTAAATCAGCGATACGGACGTATTTACAAGTTTCACAGAAACATTTCAAAGACACATAGTTGAGAAGAAGGGTTCATAGCTTCTCGACGTCGGGGTTAGAAATGTGCTGGTGATATAAAATAATGGTGAAAATAATATCACCAGCACAGACTTTGGATGAAAAGAGGCATTTATGAGCAGCGTCGAGCTTTCTAACCCCGACGTCGAGAAGCTATGAACCCTTCTTCTCAAGTATGTGTCTTTGAAATGTTTCTGTGACACTTGTAAATACGTCCGTATCACTGATTTAGACAGCTTGGCAGCCAGAGTCGCAGGCAAGTCTATGTACGGAGACAGGGACTCTTGTAGGGTAGACGAGGACGTCATACCTGGAAAGAGGAGTAACAGGGCTACATATATCCTTAACGCACAGTTCAAGTTAGACAGTCTCTTGTTTTCGCAACGGCAGGAAAAAATTCACACTGGCCATCCGCGCATCTCCTTCCCCTCCTCTCTCATGCAAATAACCCTTCACTCTTTGCACTGCAGTGTTTCTCAAAGACAGGACAAAGAGCGTCCCGTATCAGGTCAATACAGAACACATCTTTTAGTTTCCAATTACGGGACAATTCCGTAAATTAAGGGACAGTTGGCAGCCCTACTGCCGATGTACTGGGAGTGTTGCTCATGTGAGTGTCCTTCAGTTGGACAGAGACACACTTTACCGATACCACGCTGTCGCGATCGGGATAGGATAGTGTCCCCATGGTCTCCCACGTGTCCGTCTCGTCACAGTACCGCTCAATGGTGTCAACGAAAGGCTCTGCCGAGTACATATAGCCCAGTACGTAGATCATTCCATCCACCACAGCAGCAGTATTAGCGAAGTAATGTTCTTTCATAGGGGCACACATGGTCCACTGATTGGTCTTGGGGTTGTAACACTCCACATCATTTATTAAGGTTTCCCACTGGCCAGTGCGCCGGCCACAGCCACCTATAACATAGATCTTTCCTTTGAGTGTACAGGCAGCTGCACCATAGCGAGCGATCTGCATAGGTGCCACCTTAGCCCATAGATCGGTTTTAGGGTCGTACACCTGGACTACATCTGTTTCAATGGAAATGCCGGCTAGGCTTATCATATTACCACCAGCATGATAGAGCAGTCCATCAAGGGACACCACAGAAGGATGGCGGACGGCTATCGTGATATCATTTATAAATTGCCAGGAGTTGGTGATGGGGTTGTAGCACTCCACAGAGTCCATTTCATGCCACCCGCCCACCGCAAACACGTAGCCGTTCAGCATCACCAGGTCGAACTCCGAGCGAGCTACATTCATGGGGGCCAGCTCCAACCATGAGTCCAAGCAGGGGTCGTAGCGCCACATCTTCCTGCTGACTGAACCATCGGGCAATTCTCCTCCAGCCAAATACAGAGTAGAGCCTGACGCCACCAGACCGTGACTGGTTACATCGAGGGGCAGGCAGGTCAGGTGCTTCCATTGATTAGTCACAGGATCGAAGCAATCAACGCTAAACAGGCGAAGCTTGTTCACTGTCATGATCACAGTGGACCACGCACTGCGGCACGAGAGCTCTCCACTGCGGTCCTTCAGCAGCAGGTAGTCCTGGTACTCCTTCTCCACCTCCAGAGACTGCATCACGTCATGGAGGTAGGAGGGGCTGATGAGAGGCAGATGGATATGCTCCAAGACCTTTCCAAAGCTCTGTTTGCGGGTAGAGCATTTGTTCAACCATAACATGGCGGCCTCTAACACCATCTCCTCATTGGGCACGTTGACATCGTCACCAATGATCTCCATCAGTTGGTCCACAGAGAGAGACAGGAACTCCTCCTGCTGGTAAACAGTGCTAAAGTGCTGGAGGATGTAGTCCATGCTGAGTTTCTCCAGCTCCTTACAGGAGTGGGCCTTGGCAAAGAAGTGGACCCCCACACAGTTCATTACAGACATCTGATGCTCCATGAACCGACAGCAGGCCTCTCGAACCGCCATAAAGTCCAGCAGGTTAGCCGCTGCTAGCAGGGCCTGCACATTTGCTTTGGAGATGACCACCTGTGATGTGTACGCATAGCTCACCAGCAAGTCAATCATCTGAGGTTCAACTCCACTGATGGGAACCCGTTCCTGTCTGGACTCTCTGAAGCCCGCGGAAAACATTCCCTGGAAGTAAGAGCTACATGAGGCCAGTACAGTGCGGTGGCAGGGGAACTCCTGCCCCCCACAGCACAGGGTGACATCACAGAGAGCGTTGTTGAGCCGCAGGCTGTTCAGGCCCTGTAATCACCAAGACAAAGCAGAAAGAAACAGGGGTGGTTTTTACACGGCGCACTACACATTTCAACAAGACTTTTCAAACTCACGAAAATTAAAAACTGACTTCACAATCGTTCTAGAGGACAACTTGGTGGACAATTTCATGTGTTTACCTAAATGTTTCCTCAAAGTTGAATCGAGTAGTGAAGCGAATGACAGGAAATTACGCCATTTACGTCAGTATAACTCAAACCAATCACAAAAAAACATTCACCACAGGGGTTGGCTATAATTTAAGTGACAGAACATTCACCACAGGGGTTGGCTATAATTTAAGTGACAGACCAAAGGACAAATCAAAAAATCCAGTTGGGAATCCACTCTTAAAGGCGAAGAGTGACGATTTTTTGTTGTGCCGTTTTTTTCAGGCGGGCTGAAACGCTGCTCCTCTAAACAGAGCTTGATTTAACTTATTATTTCTGTCTTTTTCAAAATTATTTTTTCATTTTGTAGTAGTAATGGTGCATATTTGTCGATACAAGCAGTGTTTTTATTCCAACATGACCCAATAGTATGTTTAATACTAGATTTTCATGAGGCCAGAATGCAGAAATCTCCCATTGTGATGACATTAGTTCGTCCTGCCTACCTGTAGCACGGCGTCGGGGTGGCTCGCATTCACACACAGGTAGTCCTCGCTGCCTGGATGCCGAGAAGCTGGAGGACCAGTGGTGTCGACTGGAATAATTTCAGCCATATCTCTCTCGTATTTTCAAAGAAGATGCACTTGAGACAAACTGTGAACTATATCATCAACTACGTGTCTGTAGCTAGGCTATAATAAGTGCTCAACAACAACAACCCGCCTCAGTCTCTTGAGTCTTCTTCTTCAAGGTTTATTGGCGGTTGGCAAACAACGAATTGGTGCATTACCGCCACCAACTGGTATGGAGTGTGGACCAGAATCTATTTCAATCATTAGGGGCGGAGCGTTGAGAGATCCACACTCCACACGAGTGAGTCTGGGTGACAGAAGAATGGACACTATTATGTTTTGGAGTATTTTGGGTGGACGTAGTTTTGTTTTTCACACTGAAGAGAATATTTTTGTAACTGCTAAAATCCAGAAGGTGGCGGTAATGCACAAAAGATGTTTGCCAACCGCCATAAAACATTAGAAGAAGAAGAAGAAGAAGAAGAAGCACACCGACCGGATGTTGATTAACCGATACAACAGCAATGGCAGCGACCTTGTGGAGAGCATGATTTTAGTAACAGGCTAGTTTATGTCTAAAATGCTCTAATAGCAACTATAATAATTATTATATTGCTGCTCATAACGTTACAACATGATCTCGTTAATCAAATCCGCTGTCGGCGGAGTGAGCGGCATCTGTAGGAGTCGGACCAACGCTCAGCTGACAGGTAACTAAACGAACTAGCGGTTAAGCGTTAGCCAAAACACAAGCTTAGCTAGTACCAGGTTCTATATACACCCTTATTCTCACCATCATCATTATGGGGAAATATTTGGGTTGATGTTGGTGTTGGTACGTTAACAACAGTTGGGGTCAATTAAAGCTACGTGCAATTCCAATTCCAACTACAGGCATTTAATAATATGATTATGAATTTACCATTCATTCTCAATTCAGTTGATGAATGAAACCCAAACCCAGACATCTCGCCCCATCTTCCGTCGACATGTGCTGTCATACTAAGCACATTAAGTAATGCGTGTACTGCTGTTTGTTGCACAGGTGTTTTGCAGAACCACTTGAAGATCCTGGCTGCTGGAATGAAGACATATGAAATCCCTCCAGATTTCAGTGGTAATCATACACATTAAGCAAGGAACCTTTTTCGACATGTGATGTAGTTGTGTGATTTTGACTGGAAAATCTCAGTTGTGTAAAGCTTAGATCAATAAAGAACACCTTGATGATCCGACCACCACATCAGAATCAGAATCACTTATTGCCACAATATGTAAGATTACATGAGGAATTTGTCTTAGTGTAAGTATGCAGCATAGTGGTCATATCAATATTCAGAGATTAAAAATATATATATAAAAGACAAATCACAACATTGCAAGTGCAGTCCAATATATATACACACGGATAAGAGGAGTGTTACGTAAGCATTGTGAATTTCCAGTCCAAGTTCCAACAGTGTGAAACCGCTCTGTTCCCAGAGGTCTGATGTTAGTTGGAGGGTACCTGATGTTTATGTACTGTGGCTGATTCAACCTATAGTCCTCCTCGCCTCTTTTTTCTTTTCTTTTGTAACCTCTGAAGATGTGGTGCTGCCAGACAGGCCCAAGCTAAAGTTCATGAACAAGGTGCCCAACTTTAAGAAGCCCAAGAAAGAGATGAAGAAACTGCGGGATATCCAGGGCCCGGCAAAGGCAGCAAACGCCTTCACCACTGGACAGTATGCCATTGTGGTGAGTGCATTTTTCAGTAAACACTGCTATCCAGTGAGCTGATATTTGACAACTGTTCTGGCCTGGGGCATTGAATGACGATGATTTTTTTTTAATCTAGTTAATGCTGTGTTTTTAAGATGCAGCAGTCAGGAATCATATATTACCAGAATAATAATGGCTTGTGGAACATTATCCAAAGTCTAGTTGAAGTCTAAAGGATATTTAAAAAATGCAAATATTAGAATAAAAAATGTATGGAACTACACTGCTTTATGCTTATTATTCCAAAGCATAGTTACTGCAAATTTGTAATGGGAGACTACTCGCACTATAAGCATCCTATTTCATGCTATCCCATTTCATATAGCTAAAACATGGCATCCAGTCTTCTGTCAGGAATGGTCGCCCATTTGACAGACACTACAATATTGACTATTTTGAAAGCGTTACATGCTCACACACACACCTCTTCCTGCCCCCGTGGAAGGAATAGACTTTTAGTGGCCCATCTATGAAAGTGCATCCCGGACGGTTGTTGTCAAATATATTATACAAATATCAAATCTCCTGAGCAAATATATCTTTATTGTGGAGTACACAAGTATTAATGCCTCATACAGTGAGTATATTATAGTGTTTTATACTGCTAAATGAATGTGATAACCTTAAAAGTACAAAGTGGTTTCTTCTTCAATATTTTATTTTCTGATTAAAAAAAAAAATATATATATATATATATATATATATATATATATATATATATATATATATATATATATATATATATATATATATACAAAAAGTACAAAGTGGTTTGTGAGAGAATAACATTTCAGAGTGCTTCCCCTGTCTGTCTGCTCCTCAGGCCCTGGGAGGGGGCTACCTGCACTGGGGTCACATATAGAGATGATAGAGATGATCAACCGCAAGATGGACTCCCAAGACCACATTCGCCCGCTGGCGCATCAATGGCCCTTACAAGCCCATCACCCGTAAAGGCCTGGGCCAGCGCATGGGTGGGGGCAAGGGAGCCATTGACCACTATGTGACGCCCATCCGGTACGGGCGCTTTATTGTGGAGGTGGGAGGAAAGGTGGAGCTGGGGGAGGTGCAGCACATCCTGACAGAAGTGGCAAAGAAGCTGCCGTTCCCTGCCAAGGTGAGGCGACAGATACACTGTATCCTCTCTCCACGGTGGGGGGGGGGGGGGGGGGGGGGGGGGGGGTTAGAATTGTGTCCCATATCTGTTGCTGATATCTCTGATAATAAAGCTAGCGGTTTAGACAGCATCACTGCCGAGCATCTCAAGTATGCTAGTTTGAGAACAGCTCCTCTCCTTGCCCTATCTTTGACTGGTTTCATGTTCCATGGCTTGTTGCCAGATTCTATGCTTTCTGTCTTTCTTGTCCCAGTGATCAAGGACAAAGCTGGTAAGGTCAGTAGCCTGGACAACTACAGACCTATAGCTTTAGCCAGCATACTGTCTAAAGACAACTACAGACCTATAGCTTTAGCCAGCATACTGTCTAAAGACAACTACAGACCTATAGCTTTAGCCAGCATACTGTCTAAAGACAACTACAGACCTATAGCTTTAGCCAGCATACTGTCTAAAGACAACTACAGACCTATAGCTTTAGCCAGCATACTGTCTAAAGACAACTACAGACCTATAGCTTTAGCCAGCATACTGTCTAAAGACAACTACAGACCTATAGCTTTAGCCAGCATACTGTCTAAAGACAACTACAGACCTATAGCTTTAGCCAGCATACTGTCTAAAGACAACTACAGACCTATAGCTTTAGCCAGCATACTGTCTAAAGACAACTACAGACCTATAGCTTTAGCCAGCATACTGTCTAAAGACAACTACAGACCTATAGCTTTAGCCAGCATACTGTCTAAAGACATACAGACCTATAGCTTTAGCCAGCATACTGTCTAAAGACAACTACAGACCTATAGCTTTAGCCAGCATACTTAATAGAATATGAGAAAAATATTCAAAAAAAACAACATTTTGAATAATAAGTCGCCAGAAATATAGTTATTTAAAAAAAATCTCATCTTGTTGGAGCGTAACGCTGGATCTACCACGTAAATGATTTCCCTAATTCGATATCTGGCTAGAAATTGTATTGCAAAGCTTTGAGACTTATAACTTTATAACACAGGAACATTTTTTCCACAGCCGTTTCATGGAAATGCTGAAACTCTTGACATTGATTCTATCCCTGAGAATTTTGATCAAATGTCCTGAACAAATCATGGAAAATTATCTTCTAAAAATGGTGGCAAGCCGCTGCACTTACTGAAAGGCTTATGCTGTGCCTCTGTCCACAGCCTGCCCCTGAGGTGAAAGTGGTGTCTAACTTGCCTTCTGTTACCATGGAGGAGGTCGCTCCAGTCAGCGCTAGCGATGGTACCCTGCTGGCACCAGAGGAAGTCAAGGTTTGTCTTCTTTCATCATGATTCAAACATTGATTTGATGTGGCTGCATGTGAAGTGTCGTGTCTGATACTGTTCTCCTCTAACCAAAGGAGAAGAACAAAGGAGGGGATGTGCTGGGTGATTCTGAGTTAAAATATTCACATCACCAGTGATTTACTATTTGAAATTGTGGCGGTGTTCATAAATCTATGTCCTCAAGTTTTTTTGTTATAATAAAATGAGGGAGGACCACCGCTCAACCTGGCACCGTCTTGGTTAAGGTGCTGGAAAAAACAACTCCTCTGATGAAGGTCTTGCTGACCGAAAAGTTACAATAAATGTGATTTTTAGTGCAAATTTAAGTGTGCGGAAAGCCCTTCTTTCATTGTTACAATAAAATAAAATGGAAAAAGAAAAATCATGGACATGTTTTTAGGAGGAAATTGGGGTGTCATAATTAATAACTGTGACTGACTATGCTGTCAACAGCCAAAATGGAACGAATCCCACAATAGAGACTTTTTATCTCACTACTATAAGGCGAAGGGGAATTTCTCAACTGTGCATGCTCAGGACGGCGCTAGGAATGAGCATGTGATATTTCTAGTTGACATAATGAAGATGATATGAAGTAACGTTCCGCTTCTCTGTTTCAGGACGCGGGGAAGGACGAGGCTCTGCGCTCCTCCCAAGCCTTCTCTCAGCTGCAGGACCAGGTCAAAAGTCAGATCAAAGGTGCCAAGGACCAGTCTTCCACGAAGAAAAAGCACAAAGACGTTTAAGTTTTAGTTATAATTATGTGTCGTCATGGTAGATTAGCATTTTATTGTACAGATTCATTTTTTTTATCAGAAAGCTGCAATATATTTACCAGCAAGTCCTTGTAAATGTTGTCATTTCCATCAAAATAAAATCAAAGTACCAGATTTGTTTGTATTAATGTTCTGATTAGGGTCTTTTTAAGGCATCTCAAAGGAGAGGGAAAGTGAACCTTTCTTCTGAAGACACACAATTGTTAATATCCAACATCGCCCTTTCTTATTTTAATTATTTAGGAAGGGGGAATGCATACAAAAGCACTCTAGTTACTAGGGGTGCATAACATGATTTAAAACAATAATAAAGGAAGCATGTTCTTTGCTTCCAATCTCCTTGAAAAAACCCACCATAGGACACAGTTATGGTCATTGGTCAATAATGAAGCTATTAATGTCTTGAGAAATGTAACTACCAATAACCGTGCACATTAAAAGGATCCGCTTTCAAATGGCTCTATTCAGCCCATCGCGAGAAGTAACTAGCAGTTCGTTAGCAGGATAGCATGCAAGTATGATTTTAAATGTGAATTAAAAGTGGTCTATTACATTATATGGAAAGTGTGCCCTCATGGCCTACTATAACAAATCTTCATTCTTGTCTATAAACACTATAGAAGATATAGAATCTATAAAAATATAAACACACACACAGATATATACTTCTACTAATACTATCGGTTTCATTCTGCCCCCCCCCCCCCATTGTTATACATTTAGTGTTTAGAGTTAATCAAAATGGAATTAAGAATTACTAGGCATCTCGCGCGCAAGCTCGGCTGCTGCGTGGCCTCACCTGCCCTATTGGTGTGTGTGTTGCTCACTAAATGTTATTGCATCAGTGATGTCACAATGCCTCCTTGTGTGTGTGTGTGTGTGTGTGTGCGCCCTTAATTATGACATCACTTTTGACATGATCACTGATGACATCACATCATTAGCCAATTAGCCTAATTTTAAAAATCCATCCCATCAGGTCACCCGCACGGGTGCCCTTTACACACCCTGAAGGTTTCAGCCCGATCGCACCTAAAACAGCATAGCTGTGGCCGGACACAGAACTTGCAACAAACAGACATCACCCACATACTCAGTTTTATATACTGTATATAGATAGATAATGAGCACACCAAATTGCTGTGTTGTATCAGCTGTGTCAAAACAGCTGTCGGACCCCAAACTTCAGCTGGCTTGATCAATGTCCTGTGTCATCAGATGAACAATATATCCAGCAGCTGGACCAACTCCCGCCAGCCGGAAAATGTTGCTGCCCGCAAGCAGACATTTGCCATCATCACCCAAAACATTTCCTCTCCGTGTTTTAACAAGTTGGGTTTCATCCCACACAGCACAACTCTCCCACATGACACTTCACACATGCACAAGTAACCTCTGTAAACTGTCATAGGTACACTATGGAAATGATTGCTGTCAGAAAATCCTTTGTTGTTGGAGGGTTTGTTTATTTTATTTGTTTAAAATACATCATCTGACCTAAATAACCTACATTAGCATGAACAACAGTAGTGATATGGAGAAAAATCCTCATGATTATCATGATACTGCTTCAACCACATCGCCCATCTTAATTTCTGGTATTGCCCCGCTGGACAAAAATGCACCAGCCTCCCCTGGAGGTAAAAGTAAAAGTATCTCCAAAGTATTAAACCGTCAGTCAATAGAGACACTGCGTAACGCGTCATCATTCAGAAACCACGCCCAAGACGGGGGAAAACACAAACTCCTCTCCAATCCTGGCGTTCTCCTATGTCACGTGCATGGTTGCGTGTTGCACCAAAATATCATATATAGGGAAGATGAACACTCCAACTTACTTCTTGACAGCTAGATCCACATTTTTCTTCTCGCCAATTCTCAATGGCTTCCTTGTTTTGCTCAGGAGTACAAAAAAAAATTAACTGGTGATTTTTTACATTTGTTTTCTGCACAGCCCACCACACAACAGCTTTTAGCTATGTTTAATTAAAGGAAAATGACGCTGGTGTGTGGAAATGAACGGAGCTCTTCCCGCGTGATGGGCGTGGCCTATTACATGCAGTGTCTCTATTGAGCTAGAAAGACTGTCTGCGTTGCAAGTTATGCTAAACAAACAACATTGGTAGAATATGTAAGATCTGTTCAGGCACAATTATTCCCAACAACATAAGTGTCACAGCTTAGATGTAGCATATCCTAGCCCCGTTACTCCTCTTTCCGGGTATGACGTCCTCGGTATGTCCTCGGTATGACGTCCTCCCTACAAGAGTCCCGTCTGCGACCTACATAGACTTGCCTGCGACTCTGACCCCCAAGCTGTCTAAATCAGCGATACGGACGTATTTACAAGTGTCACAGAAACATTTCAAAGCCACATACTTGAGAAGAAGGGTTCATAGCTTCTCGACGTCGGGGTTAGAAATGTGCTGGTGATATAAAATAATGGTGAAAAGATAATATCACCAGCACAGACTTTGGATGAAAAGAGGCATTTATGAACAGCGTCAAGCTTTCTAAGCCCGACGTCGAGAAGCTATGAACCCTTCTTCTCAAGTATGTGGCTTTGAAATGTTTCTGTGACACTTGTAAATACATCCGTATCGCTGATTCAGACAGCTTGGGAGTCAGAGTCGCAGGCAAGTCTATGTACGGAGACAGGGACTCTTGTAGGGTAGACGATGATGTCATACCCGGAAAGAGGAGTAACGGGGCTACATATATCCTTAACGCACAGTTCAAGTTAGACAGTCTCTTGTTTTCGCAACGGCAGGAGAAAATTCACACTGGCAAATAACCCTTCACTCTTTGCACTGCAGTGTTTCTCAAAGACAGGACAAAGCGCGTCCCGTATCAGTTCAATACAGAACACATCTTCTAGTTTCCAATTACGGGACGATTCTGTAAATTAAGGGACAGTTGGCAGCCCTACTGCCGATGTACTGGGAGTGTTGCTCATGTGAGTGTCCTTCAGTTGGACAGAGACACACTTTACGAATACCACGCTGTTGTGATCGGGGGATAGTGTCCCCATGGTCTCCCACGTGTCCGTCTCGTCACAGTACCGCTCAATGGCGTCAACAAGGCGAGGCTCTCCCGAGCACATATTGCCCAGTACGTAGATCATTCCATCCACCACAGCAGCAGTATTAGCCAAGTAATGTTCTTTCATAGGGGCACACATGGTCCACTGATTGGTCTTGGGGTTGTAACACTCCACCTCATTTATTAAGGTGTTCCACTGGCCATTGCGCCGGCCACCTATAACATAGATCTTTCCTTTGAGTGTACAGGCAGCTGCACCATAGCGAGCGATCTGCATAGGTGCCACCTCAGCCCATAGATCGGTTTTAGGGTCGTACACCTGGACTAGATCTGTTTCAATGGGTAGCGTATTACCACCAGCATGATAGAGCAGTCCATCAAGGGACACCACAGAAGCATAGCGGACGGCTATCGTGATATCATTTATAAATTGCCAGGAGTTGGTGATGGGGTTGTAGCACTCCACAGAGTCCATTTCACTCCACCCGCCCACTGCAAACACGTAGCCGTTCAGCATCACCAGGTCGAACTCCGAGCGAGCTACATTCATGGGGGCCAGCTCCAACCATGAGTCCAAGCAGGGGTCGTAGCGCCACATCTTCCTGCTGAGTGAACCATCAGGCAATTCTCCTCCAGCCAAATACAGAGTAGAGCCTGACGCCACCAGACCGTGACTGGTTACATTGAGGGGCAGGCAGGTCAGGTGCTTCCATTGATTAGTCACAGGATCGAAGCAATCAACGCTAAACAGGCGAAGCTTGTTCACCGTCAGGATCACAGTGGACCACGCACTGCGGCACGAGAGCTCTCCACTGCGGTCCTTCAGCAGCAGGTAGTCCTGGTACTCCTTCTCCACCTCCAGAGACTGCATCACGTCATGGAGGTAGGAGGAGCTGATGAGAGGCAGACGGATATGCTCCAAGACCTTTCCAAAGCTCTGTTTGCGGGTAGAGCATGTGTTCAACCATAACATGGCGGCCTCTAACACCATCTCCTCATTGGGCACGTTGACATCTTCACCAATGATCTCTGTCAGTTGGTCCACAGAGAGAGACAGGAACTCCTCCTGCTGGTAAACAGTGCTGAAGTGCTGGAGGATGTAGTCCATGCTGCGTTTCTCCAGCTCCTTACAGGAGTGGGCCTTGGCAAAGAAGTGGACCCCCACACAGTTCATTACAGACATCTGATGCTCCATGAACCGACAGCAGGCCTCTCGAACCACCATAAAGTCCAGCAGGTTAGCCGCTGCTAGCAGGGCCTGCACATTTGCTTTGGAGATGACCACCTGTGATGTGTACGCATAGCTCACCAGCAAGTCGATCATCTGAGGTTCAACTCCACTGATGGGAACCTGTTCCTGTCTGGACTCTCTGAAGCCCGCGGAAAACATTCCCTGGAAGTAAGAGCTACATGAGGCCAGTACAGCGCGGTGGCAGGGGAACTCCTGCCCCCCACAGCACAGGGTGACATCACAGAGTGCGTTGTTGAGCCGCAGGCTGTTCAGGCCCTGTAATCACCAAGACAAAGCAGAAAGAAACGGGGTGGTTTTTACACGGTGCACTGCACATTTCAACAAGACTTTTCAAACTCACGAAAATTAAAAACTGACTTCACATCGTTCTAGAGGACAAGTTGGCGGACAATTTCATGTGTTTACCTAAATGTTTCCTCAAAGTTGAATCAAGTAGTGAAGCGAATGACGGGAAATTACGCCATTTACGTCAGTATAACTCAAACCAATCACACGGAAACATTCACCACAGGGGTTGGCTATAATTTAAGTGACAGACCAAAGGACAAATCAAAAAATCCAGTTGGGAATCCACTCTTAAAGGCGAGGAGTGACGATTTTTGGTTGTGCCGTTTTTTTCAGGCGGGCTGAAACGCTGCTTCCCTAAACAGAGCTTGATTTAACTCATTATTTCGGTCTTTTTCAAATTTATTTTTTCATTTTGTAGTAGTAATGGTGCATATTTGTCGATACAAGCAGTGTTTTTATTCCAACATGACCCAATAGTATGTTTAATACTAGATTGAAATGAGGCCAGAATGCAGAAACCTCCCATTGTGATTACAGTAGTTCGTCCTGCCTACCTGTAGCACGGCGTTGGCGTGGCTCGCATTCACACACAGGTAGTCCTCGCTGCCTGGATGCCGAGAAGCTGGAGGAGCAGCGGTGTCGACTGGAATAATTTCAGCCATATCTCTCTCGTATTTTCAAAGAAGATGCACTTGAGACAAACTGTGAACTATATCATCAACTCTGTGTCTGTAGCTAGGCTATAATAAAATGCTCAACAACAACAACAACCCGCCTCAGTCTCTTGAGTCTTCTTCTTCAAGGTTTATTGGCGGTTGGCAAACAACGAATTGGTGCATTACCGCCACCAACGGGTATGGAGTGTGGACCAGAATCTATTTCAATCATTAGGGGCGGAGCGTTGAGAGATCCACGGGGATTATCCACGGAGGACTTGTGGGTGCTGATTCGGTCTGCAGATGTGGTGCAAAACGAGGCTTCGGAGGACGGCTTCAGGGGAGATGGACTGCCGTGAAGCTAGCTGCTGCTATGATCGGCCAGAGAGAGAGAGGTGACGTAGAACCCTTGCTATATATATGAGAATGAACTGACGTCATATCTGACGTCATTGCAGACGTCATACTTGGACTTTGACTGACCACGTCATACTAGAACTTGACTGACGTCGCGGGGTGATCAGGTTATGCACGTGTGGCCTTCTGCTTGAAATTTGGTCTGGAGACCTCACTACTCTAGTATTTATATAAAAAAAAAAATTAAAGACAAAAACCCCCAAATATATATACATATAGATCTATATATATACACACACCTACAATAATATCCTCATATCCTCTCAATCAAATGTGTTGTTGTAAGATACTGAAATATGAGTCGATAACAGTTATCCCCTGAGCTCTTTTGCAAAATATCCACCAATTCAAAATTTACCTAACTTTTGACTGCTGTATCTACACGGCGGGCAGAAAGCAGCACACCCTGGTCATAATAAGAGCCACCAGTTGATAATTAAAGCAGTGTTGCAGTTTCTGCATGATTCAGGACTGTATCAGAGATGAAGTGTGATTGAATTAGTTTGACCTGCGGAGGGCAGTAATACGCCTAGTAGCGTCCACACTGCCGGAAATCTAAAAGAAGAAGAAGAAGAAGAAGCACACCGACCGGATGTTGATTAACCGATACAACAGCAATGGCAGCGACCTTGTGGAGAGCATGGTTTTAGTAACAGGCTAGTTTGTGTCTAAAATGCTCTAATAGCAACTATACTATTATACTGCTGCTCATAACGTTACAACATGATCTCGTTAATCAAATCCGCTGTCGGCGGAGTGAGCGGCATCTGTAGGAGTCGGACCAACGCTCAGCTGACGGGTAACTAAACGAACTAGCGGTTAAGCGTTAGCCAAAACACAAGCTTAGCTAGTACCAGGTTCTCACCATCATCATATGGGGAAATATTTGGGTTGATGTTGGTGTTGGTACGTTAACAACAGTTGGGGTCAATTAAAGCTACGTGCAATTCCAATTCCAACTACAGGCATTTAATAATATGATTATGAATTTACCATTCATTCTCAATTCAGTTGATGAATGAAACCCAAACCCAGACATCTCACCCCATCTTCCGTCGACATGTGCTGTCATACTAAGCACATTAAGTAATGCGTGTACTGCTGTTTGTTGCACAGGTGTTTTGCAGAACCACTTGAAGATCCTGGCTGCTGGAATGAAGACATATGAAATCCCTCCAGATTTCAGTGGTAATCATACACATTAAGCAAGGAACCTTTTTCGACATGTGATGTAGTTGTGTGATTTTGACTGGAAAATCTCAGTTGTGTAAAGCTTAGATCAATCAAGAACACCTTGATGATCCGACCACCACATCAGAATCAGAATCACTTATTGCCACAATATGTAAGATTACATGAGGAATTTGTCTTAGTGTAAGTATGCAGCATAGTGGTCATATCAATATTCAGAGATTTAAAATATATATATAAAAGACAAATCACAACATTTCAAGTGCAGTCCACTATATATACACACGGATAAGAGGAGTGTTACGTAAGCATTGTGAATTTCCAGTCCAAGTTCAAGTGAATCTTCAACAGTGTGAAACCGCTCTGTTCCCAGAGGTCTGATGTTAGTTGGAGGGTACCTGATGTTTATGTACTGTGGCTGATTCAACCTATAGTCCTCCTCACCTCTTTTTTCTTTTCTTTTGTAACCTCTGAAGATGTGGTGCTGCCAGACAGGCCCAAGCTAAAGTTCATGAACAAGGTGCCCAACTTTAAGAAGCCCAAGAAAGAGATGAAGAAACTGCGGGATATCCAGGGCCCGGCAAAGGCAGCAAACGCCTTCACCACTGGACAGTATGCCGTTGTGGTGAGTGCATTTTTCAGTAAACACTGCTATCCAGTGAGCTGATATTTGACAACTGTTCTGGCCTGGGGCATTGAATGACGATGATTTTTTTTTAATCTAGTTAATGCTGTGTTTTTAAGATGCAGCAGTCAGGAATCATATATTACCAGACTAATAATGACTTGTGGAACATTATCCAAAGTCTAGTTGAAGTCTAAAGGATATTTAAAAAATGCAAATATTAGAATAAAAAATGTATGGAACTACACTGCTTTATGCTTATTATTCCAAAGCATAGTTACTGCTAATTTGTAATGGGAGACTACTCACACTATAAGCATCCTATTTCATGCTATCCCATTTCATATAGCTAAAACATGGCATCCAGTCTTCTGTCAGGAATGGTCGTCCGTTTGACAGACACTACAATATTGACTATTTTGAAAGCGTTACATGCTCACTCACACACACACCTCTTCCTGCCCCCGTGGAAGGAATAGACTTTTAGTGGCCCATCTATGAAAGTGCATCCCAGGCGGTGGTTGTCAAATATATTATACAAATATCAAATCTCCTGAGCAAATATATCTTTATTGTGGAGTACACAAGTATTAATGCCTCATACAGTGAGTATATTATATATAGTGTTTTATACTCCTAAATGAATGTGATAACCTTAAAAGTACAAAGTGGTTTCTTCTTCAATATTTTATTTTCTGATTAAAAATAAATAAAAATTATATATATATATATATATATATATATATATATATATATATATATATATATATATATATATATATACAAAAAGTACAAAGTGGTTTGTGAGAGAATAAAGTTTCAGAGTGCTTCCCCTGTCTGTCTGCTCCTCAGGCCCTGGGAGGGGGCTACATGCACTGGGGTCACATAGAGATGATCCGTCTGACGATCAACCGCAAGATGGACCCCAAGACCACATTCGCCCGCTGGCGCATCAATGGCCCTTACAAGCCCATCACCCGTAAAGGCCTGGGCCAGCGCATGGGTGGGGGCAAGGGAGCCATTGACCACTATGTGACGCCCATCCGGTACGGGCGCTTTATTGTGGAGGTGGGAGGAAAGGTGGAGCTGGGGGAGGTGCAGCACATCCTGACAGAAGTGGCAAAGAAGCTGCCGTTCCCTGCCAAGGTGAGGCGACAGATATACTGTATCCTCTCTCCACAGTGGGGGGGGGGGGGGGGGATTAGAATTTTGTCCCATATCTGTTGCTGTTTGGGGCAAAGTTATGTTTCAAGTTAAGGTTGTAATGCAAATAATGTTTTAATCCGAATAAAAATCATGACCTCTTAAACATTTGGACTATGCTTATTTTAGTTTTAGTTGATCATAAGACTAAAGTGCAATGCGAACACATTTTCTCTAGCAGTGGTAGTGATTTCCTTGCTGGAAATGGAGACACAGGAGACACCGCTCTGTGTGTAGATGTCTTCATCAATCGAATATATACAATTGGAGTTTGACTATAAACAATTATTTGAGCACTGAGGTGTTATATATAGCCTTATCCTTCCTTCTATGACTGCTGGCCCCCCCCAAGGGGGAGAAAAAGAGCACAAACCCAACCCACCTTCATGTCTCTCCTCAGGCAAATGAAAGTGCCTGTTGACTTTGGAGAGGATGTTTTATTGAATCGTCTTGCCTTCCTTCAGGTGATGAGCAGAGAGAGTCTGGCAGCCATGCAGCAGGAGCAGGCAGAGATGGAGCAGAACAACCAGAACCCCTGGACCTTCAAGCAGATCGCACGCAACAACATGCTGGGCATCAGGCGGGTGCTCAGCCCCTTGGACCTGCACCACAACGGACGCTTCACGGGCAAATTCCACAACCCAGGCAGGGTGTGAGTTCGGCCCGAGAGACAATAATCCATACAGTGTCAACATTGTGACATTATCCATCCCCACAATGCCATAGAAAGAGTACTTAAAGTATGAAATGTTTTCAGTTTGAATTGAAATTGTCATCTTCAATGTGTTTCTTTCTTTCTTTCTTTTTTAGTCCAAAGTATAATTGATTTTGACATTTTGTCATAATGGATGTTATTTAATCCTTTTACTGTATCAAAATTAAAAGAAAAGGAAAAACAAATGTCATCACATAATTGCAATTTTGAATTAGCCGTATTAGGCCATAATCACAAGTAGCAAAGATCCTCCCAAAGAAGAGAGCTCTCACTCCACACAGGATTACAGAAATCCACAAGGAAGATACTACAATTATGGCCTAAGGCCGTAACAGCCGGATATCAGTAGCCTGGGTAAACCCAGCCCCCACGTGACCTGCTCTCAGACCTCTGGTTCTCAGTCACTAGTGACTGAGAACTCTGAGAGCAGGTCACGTGGGGGCTGGGTTTACCCAGGCTAGGATATCAGACTGTATTGTCAACTCGGTAGAGTGGACGGATTTGAAGGTCTGGACCCAGGCAAAATTTGAATTTAAATATTGACTGGGTTGTAACATGAATTGTCTGTCTCACTCTCTGTTTCAGAGAGAGAGAGGTTTTAAAGAATGCACTCAGAAAGTTTGGAGAGGAAAATATCAGTAGCCTAGTAATAATAAAAGGGTGAATAAGTGTTGGATACTCCTAAACTGGAGTATCAACAAGATTAATTAATATATCTAAAATTAATTAAAAATAATTTGTTATTTGGTTCATTCTTAATCTTAAATATGTCTTGTGTTTATTTGTTTGATAGTAATTATTTTTTTGTTTTGTTTGGAGAGAGATCTTTAGTACTTCACACTCCAGATCAGTGGGTGGCGGTAATGCACCCGAAAGCAGCTCAGCTGACTTGCTCAAGCGCGAAACCTAAATGACGTTTCACAGTAGGTAAACAAAAACAGGCGGCTCTCAGTCAATAATACTTGTGTAGTTTTCCCCATTTTATGCGAGTTTTCTGGGTTTGAAAAGCTGTGGTAGGTGGTTGTGAAGACAACAAAGCCCAACATTTACACGTGGCGTTAGATAGATGTTAGGTGTAGTTCGCTAAAGCTAGTAACGTTACCTTAGCTACTTTTAGCCAGTTGCTAGTTGTAGCCGTTATGAAGCCTGTACGAGGGTCTAGTCGGGACCCATCAAAAGCGCCTAAAAGCAAGAAAAAAACAGACAAACAAAAAAACATCGAGAAGACAAAAAACCCCAAGACTACGCGGAAACAAACAGCAGAGTCTCAGGTAACGGTATTTATTTATTTGCTGCTTTTGTAGTACCGCAGGGATGCCATTTTTGTAGGCTTACCCAGAAGTCCCCGCACTTCCTGGTTCTTTGGTATAAAAGTCAATGGGGTTTTTGTATGGGAATCTCGGTTACATGTCTGAAATAGGTCTGGTTAACAAAAGTTAGTGAAACTGAAGTTTGTGTTCAGCTAGAGGATCTTCACAAATGAGGACCACTTTTATGATTTTTGAAGCGTTTTCTGAATCACGTTGTCCTCATTTGTGAAGCTGATCTTGCTGAACACAAGCTTTGCTGTTTCATAAACTTTTGTTAACCACAGACCTTATTTAATGCATTTAACCGAAATCCCGTACAAAAATCCAGTTGACTTTTACACATAAGTGTATGTATCCAGGTCTTCCGGACTCATTCCTGCAGTAGGCTACTCTATAGCAATTGTCTAACAGAAACAAAACACTTTCTCGTCTACACTGATTATTATTTTAGGAACCGGAGCCCAGTGCCAGTAAGGTTACCAGTAAGAGCATTCAACGTAAGCCACCGCAGAAGAGGAAAGGTGAGAACCTCCATCTCAAACAGGAACAAAAAAATCAGATAAAGATAATGGAGTTATAACCTCTAGTTTGGACTGTAGGCTATTGAAGGCCACACTGTCCCTGTATACAAAACCACATTGTCATTCCCGATCTCATCTTGTTGTTATTACTGATCTCTGTATCCCGAGCAGCTAAAGAGACATCATCAGTCCCTAAAAAGGTCAGAGGTCAAGAGAATTGGACGCCGATGCCCAGGTCCTCCATCATAGCCCTGGAGAATACACTGGACCTGTCAGTACTGTGAGTGTCCTCATGTGGCCTGCAGTTAACCTCTCTATTGCAATGGCAATTCACAGCTAAACCCCCCTTTTACCATCTGTAAGGGTCTTTTTTGTCTTACACAGACGAGCTGTTTTACACACAAAATATGGCTTATCCATAAGTAAACAGTTTACTTATGCCAGCTCAGTGGCCTTGTGGTCTGAGTGTCCGCCCTGAGACTGGGAGGTTGTGAGTTCGATCCCCGGCCGAGTCATACGAAAGACTATAAAAATGGGACCTATTTGCCTCCCTGCTTGGCACTCAGCATCAAAGGGTTGGAATTGGGGGGTTAGATCATGATTCCCGAGTGCGGCGCACGCTGCCGCTCCCCCAGGGGATGGGCCAAATGCGGAGAACAAATTTCGCACACTCAGGTGTGTGACAATCGTTGGGACTTTACCTTTACCTTATGGATAAGACACATTTTTTTCCCACAGATCAACTCTTACTCTTAACTTGAGACGGAAAGAGAAGGAGGACATTCAGAAACATCTGAACATAGTGAAAAACAGGTGAGTGAAAAGTGAAATTAACAGAAGATTTTAAGGTGTATGAACCTTGCTGTCATAGCTAGGTATTTACCAACACATGGAGAGTGGATGGTTGTTTATTTTAATTTTAATAAAGTTGAACAAGAAGGATCCGCACACCAAGTAGCTCCCGTTTTAAAGGATTTTATTTGCTGCGTTGCTGCGTGACATTTTGAGCCCCGCGTCTGAGTGAGAGCTTTGCTCGAAACGCCACGCAGCAAATCAAATCTTTCAAACTGGAGCTACTCGGTGTGCAGATCCTTCTTGTTCAACTTAATTGGGGATTTTTTTGATCCAACACCCATAGACTATTTTTGGCTCTTCTCCAAAGGAAGATAGTACACATTCTAATCAGGGGGGAAATGCAATCACTTATGTTTGGTTCATGCACAATCGTCAAAACACTAAACATATTCTATCGATTATAGCATGTCGGTAGCATATGACAATTCAGTGATATATGACGGTACATTAAAGCCCAAATAGGTGTGTCTAGCGTGTTTTTTTGTGACCAATCATATTTCACAGAATGCCGTTGTGGCATTTTCTTTGTCAGCATACTGATGCGTTGATGTGACTTCCCCCCCCCCCCCACCAATAATTTCAGGTTCCTTGCTCAATGCGCAGAGCTCAAAGTTCCCAATCAGAAACAAAGAAACATGCAACATTCATCTCGCCACCAACAGGAGGAGACCAAGAAGTCAGCGGTTGGAAAAAAGACTCTGCAATCACTGGAGGTGAGTGGTAGGGAGGAGTTGATGAAGGTGGCCCTGCTAGGCTTATAAGTTAATGTGGCAAAATTGCTCATTGGAATTTTAAGTGTACAACGGAGTGAGTCCACAACGTTGATGGTGTTAGAAATGAGTGACGGCATTCTAATATTTTTATTCAGAAAACGTCGTAATTTTTGTATCTGTGCTTGTGTTTGCAAGATGTTCTGTTGTGTTTCCAGGAGAGTGTGCATTCTGTGGTCCGTACTCTAGAGGGCATGGAAGAGCAGAGCGCCTCTTTAGACCACAAATGCAGCACACTCAGAGGAAGCGTGGAGGAAGAAGAGGAGAGGGCTGAAGAGGTAAACCCACCCACAAGTCGGCACACAAGCACCAAACAAAACGGCACAATATGTATGTGGGCTGTGAGACCTGTTCATGTCTGGATCGATCCATAGAGACACTGCAGGAAATAGGCCACGCCCGTCACGGGGGAAAGCTCTCGGTTCACTTCCACACAGCAGCGTCATTTTCCTTGAATTAAACATAGCTAAAAGTTGTTGTGTGGTGGGGCTGCGCAGACAACAAATGTCAAAAAAATCGTCAATTAAAGTTTTTTTGTGTCTATCGATCGATCTGTCTGTCTGCAAGGTATCCACCGGGTCTTGAACAGTATTAAAAGTTGATCAATCAATTTAGGGGAAATTAAGGCCCTTAAAAACTATTGTAAAGTCTTAATCACCATTTGACGAGGTATTACATTTTGTAGCCGATTGTGTATATCGTCTCATATTGATCGCAGAGCCCTAATTTGAAGCAAAATCGTATCGTGTCATACTTTGGGTGATATCAGCAAATATCGTATCGTAAATTCTAAATTCCAAAGAATGTATATATGGTAAATGGCCTGCATTTATATAGCGCTTTTATCCAAAGCGCTTTACAGCCAGTAGGTACATTCACCCATTCACACACCGATGGCGGCAGGTTGCCACGCAGGGTGCTGGCACGCCAACGGGAGCAATTTGGGCTTCAGTGTCTTGCCCAAGGACACTTCGACATGCAGACTGGAGGAGCCGGGAATCGAACCACCGACCTCTTTCATCCAAAGCGATTAGTGGACGACCCGCTCTACCTCCTGAGCTACAGCCGCCATGTATATAATATCGTATCATGATGAAACCCCCATTAATAAAATGTTCACTCACAATTTCTAAAATGATCGTTGAGATTTTACTAGATTAAATATTCTGTTTCGTTAACATAGCAATCAGAAGTGAGCTGACCCAGAAATGGCCGGGAGATGGTGCCTCTCTCTCCACGCTTAAATCAGCATGTTTGGCTCCATTGATCGCAGTGCAAGTCCACACACCTCTTGTTGAGTTCAGTGGAGAGTATGGTGAAATGTGGGTACTATTGCTCACACCGCTGAGCAGGCTACACCCATTGACTCTAGTGTACAGAAAACGTCAGTCATCAGATAAGCAGTTAATTCCTAGTGTGCACGTTGGTGTACACAAAACATCGGTTATCAGATATAAGTGTCGAAATCAAATAAATGTCATGTTATGGTAGAGAATCTGACTCCCTCCCTTTCTTCACACAGATCTTAAAGATACAGGAGCATGGAGTCCTCAAACTACATCCTGTTCCCCCACGCAAAGACAATGAACCAGCGTTGCAGGTGAGCAGGAGTGGCACGCCCATTCACACACTACAGCAGAGGTGTCCAAACCTTTTTGAATGCGGGCCGGGTGCTCCTCGTATCATTTTTTTTTTTTTTAATTAAAAATCACATACAATTGTAATTTGTTTACCATCTGAAAACATTAGTTCTGCATGTGCTGTTCCTACCTGGTGCTTGTACAATCTGTATGATAGTGCTGTCATGATCATCGTTAGGTGAAGGGAAAAAATGCAAATTGAACTTGCTTGATTAACCAATACTACTGTGTGGAGGGCCACATAGAGTCTATTTTGAGAGACAAGCCGAGGGCCACTTAGAATCTGTCCGCGGGGCCGCAATTGGCCCCAGGGCCGGACTTTGGACACGCCTGCACACTACAGTGATGAGGACTGATCATTATTGCACAGTAGCTTCTCTCACTTTTAAAGACTGATTGGTAATTATTCAGCACTTTTTTGTGAATAGGATGTGATGAAAGTGTCTGAGCAGGTACTTCCTCTACAGGGCAACAGGAAGGTAACATGGTGTCTGTGGCGCAATGTTGTTGCAATCTTCTAAGAAAACGAAGAAAGAAGTCTGTCACGCACAGAGACATCTTCCTCCTTAGGGTCTAGATTGTCTGGGCTGATTTTGGTTATTGTAGCCATTGCTACACATTTCCTTTCAACGCTCTGACGTCCTAGTTGCCTGGAACAATGTACAGAACATTTAGTCTCTGTTCATCTTGATATCCTGCAAAAGTCACGCCTTTTAGAGCAGAGGTTCTCAAATGTTTTTCAGCCAAGGACTCCTTACAAGATAGAAAATATATCGGGGACCCCCTCATTCTGATTTGTGATTTTGGGCTGAGCTTAATTCTTTCCACGGTAACGTGCTTTTAAATTGATAGGTTTGTTAGATTAGAATGTAATCCATTAACCATTTTAGATTTAAAGCATACAATATTTTCGTTGCAAAAAAAAATAAAAAATCATGAAAACTTTTCGCAAAGTGCCATGGACCCCTGGGGGTCTCCGGACCCCCATTTGAGAACCTCGCCATGCCAAGAAACACTCAAAACCACACAGCAGTACCTCCATGTTTTTGTTTCACTTTAGGATCGGCTGACAAAAATGATACCAACCGCCGACGTGGAGACCACGGCTCGGCGACTGGGAGAAGTCCTTCAGAAATCGGCAGCCATCCAGGATGTCCAGGCGCTGCTGGTACATGCACACAGATATGCCGATCCGCTGTAAAAACCCTCACTTCATCCTGTGTGTTCCAATGAACCCCTTTCTTCTGCAGGGATCTTACACAGGTGTGGGGAAAAGTAAGAGAAATGAATCTGGTCATTTCCAGATCTTTTTTTTTTTTTTTTATATGCACAAATCATTTGGAAAAGTACAGGAAATATTGTTTGGTTCCATTGGCTACACGTTATGTAGTTGTAGACCTATCAGCACACATACTGTGATGTTTATGCAGAATCATCATTGAGATATAAATAATAATAATGCAATAAAACCATTTTATAGATGGATTTCAAACCTTTGTCTCCCTTGCCTAGCATTCATTAATTTGGCATCAAATTATAGAGGAAGTGATATAATTTCTGTGTGTAATATAGAGGAAGTGAGCTGATATCACTTCTGTGTGTTTATTTCTTAAGAATAATTTCCACAGAAATGACACCTGCCCGACGTGCCCGTCAACTCACTAGACAGAGGAAGCTGACAAAAGACGTACAGTCTGTACCCTGTGCTTCCTGCTCCTCCTATAGAGAGCCAAAGTGGAACGTCACTTCCTGCTTCAGCACTGTACCAGAGATTTTCATCTGAGATTTATTTTCCCATAGACATTTTTGTAAAATGCTTTATAAAAATAGTTTTACTGGTTCGAACCAAACGGTTCAGATATATTTAGAAACAGCAGAGATCACATAACATTTCACTCAGACCAAAACGTAAAAGAATTGCCGATTTAAAGAAATGTTTGTTCGATGTTTTTTTTAAGTTTTGGTCCAAGTAAAATGTTCTATGGTCTCTCCCGATTCTAAATCTAGCGGAAGCGTTTGGTTTGACCGAGTACAACTATTTTTATAAGCATTTTACGAAATGTGTATGGGAAAATAAATGGCAGAAGAAAATCTCTGGTACAGTGCTGAAGCAGGGAATGACATTCTCTTTGCCTCTCTATTGTGCTTGTCTCATAGTTGGCTGAGGGTCGCTTGAGTGTTTTCTAGTGCAAAGGAGGCCAGGTGAATAATGCTTGTTTCTGGGCGTCTGGGTAGTGTAGCGGTAGATTCCCTGCCTACCAACACAAGGGACGCAGGTTCGCGCCCCCGTGTTACCTCCGGCTTTGTCGGGCATCCATACAGGCATCTTTGCCTGTGTCTGCGGGTGGGAAGCCGGATTAGGGGTGTGTGTCCTGGTCGCTGCGCTAGTCAGTGAGTCAGTAAGCTTCTGAGGCTCTTCTAGGTCATCAAAAAGGGAAGATAAAAAAGACAATGCCATAAATGATTCAGTTTATGTAGGTTTTTATTCATAATAAAAAAAAAAGCAAAGTTTCAACTGCACAGTCCTTAAAAGGGACTGTTCACCCAAAAATGAAAATTCAGTCATTATTTACTGGTCGGGTGAAGTTTTTTAGTCCACAAAACATTCCTGCAGTTTCCCAGGGAAGCAGAGTTACAGCATTCTCCTACCTAAACAACTTAAAGTACATCATGACCAACTTTCAAGCGTAGAAAACAAACAAAACATGAAATGCCTCCGGTACTGCTAGTCTGGTGTCAAGTCAACTTGAAAACTGTTAAATGTTTCATTCCTTTTAACAATAATGAAAGGACAGTTGTGCTTTCAGTTTCAACATAACACAGTAAAGCTATTGACAGTGGCATAAGGAATGCCAGTACGTTTTAATAGCTAGCAATTCATCAGTACGTTGCCGTCGCAAGAGCCTAAAAACATACATTCAGTGGCAGTGGTGAGTAGAGTAAACAAAAACGGCACTCAAGTAAAAGTACAGTTACTTTATAATAATATTTGGTCATACGTACTATATACTCCATATATATACACACACATATATATATATATATATATCTACAGTACTACTTTACGGCAACATTATCCGATGGTCCGTCGTCAACGTTTTCTTAGCCTTGGAGCATGTGGTGCAAACGTTAGCTGGGTTTGTATTACGGAAACCCCAGTAGAAAGACCCTAGCCTGGGTAAACCCAGCCCCCACGTGACCTGCTCTCAGACCTCTGGTTCTCAGTCACTAGGTAGTGACTGAGAGCAGGTCACATGGCGGCTGGGTTTACCCAGGCTAGAAAGACCCTCCATCGTTCTAGGTAACATTAACTTAATTAATAGGTAGGCTCACACAGACTCGCTCAATATTAGCTAAGCTAGCATTGCCATCACGAGTAGCTTAATTACCAACGCCTTTTCTCACATTCAACGTTGAATTCTTGAAAGTCGAGATGTCCACCATTTTGGGATGACAAAGTAGGCGGGGCATAATCTAACTTGTTTCAAAAGCAAACGGGGTCTGGATTCTGGGCCAGGGATGGGAATTCTCTGAAGTTGACGGAGACGGTATTTCATCTGCTGCCATGCTTGACGTATGTAGTGAGTACGGTAATATAGTGACTAGTGAGTAGCCTGTTAATGACCCAATGTAACTGTAAAAGTAAAAGTACATTTTATCGCAAAAAGTATTCAGGGGGGGAAAACTACTCCTTAGAAGTACAATTTATTAAAAAATAAAATACATGTAACTGAGTAAATGTACTTGAGTACTACCAACATTTGCTCAGTGGTCACTTTAATACACCTAGCTAGCATCAGATAATTTAGGTGGACGGCTGTCTTCTGCCTGTCCTGTTGATGCCAGGCAAGACGAGCCATGGATTCATGTTCAGGGCATCATCATACCAACCAGCATTTCACAACAGAAACCATGTTTTGTTGGGACAGGCAGCATATTTAGACTCTTCAGTCATGCAATGTAGCTTTGTCTTCTTGTTAGCTAAGGGAGAGGAACCTGGCATGGTCTGTCGCTGCTTTGAGATGTGGTGAACTGTGTTCTATTGGGATCTCCCTTCTGCACACCACTGTTGGGGCGGCAGTTAGCTCAGGATGTAGAGCTGTCGTTTGGGAAACCGAAGGTTCCCGGTTTGGAGGCTGGCTCCTCCCAGCAGTGTGTCGAAGTGTCCTTGAGCAAGACACTGAACGCCTTTCCCTATGAGCAGTTGGCGTCGTGCATGGCTGCAGACACCGGCGATGTGTGAATGTGAGGTAGTCATGTCAAAGCTCTTTGGCTAGTCTATAATCTACGTATGTAAAATGCACTCTATAATAAGTAATTATTACCATTAATAAGTAATAAGTAATTTACCGTTTGTATAGAGAGGCAAAGTGACCGCCTACTTCCTGCTTCAGCACTACCAGAGACTTTCACCCGCCATTTATTTTCCCATGGACATTTCGTAAAATGCTTATAAAAATATTTTTACTTCGTCAAACCAAACGGTTTGGCTATATTTAGAATCGGGAGAGACAATAGAACATTTCACTCAGACCAAAACTTAAAAAAAAAACACAGAAAAAATATTTTCTTTAAATCGCGATTTTTTAATGTTTTGGTCTGAGTGAGATGTTATGTGGTCTCTCCTGTTTCGAAATATATCTGAACCGTTTGGTTTGACGAAGTAAAACAATTTTTATACGCATTTTACGAAATGTCTATGGGAAAATAAATGGCGGATGAAACTCTCTGGTACAGTGCTGAAGCAGGAAGTGACGTTCCACTTTGGTTCTCTATTGAGCTGCTAGCTAGCATATGGCCCGCCTGTTGACCGCTCATCAATGAGGCATCTTGATCATTTATCTTTGCGTCATTCCAGGTTTCTCAAGTCGCAATAGCTTTTGTGAATTTTATGGTTTGGCAATATAAAAAAACAATGACGACAAATTAATACAATTAAACATCTCTAGCTAGATCAGTGAGTTGCCAGTCTTCGTTGACTTCCTTCGTATAGACTCGAAGGAGTCGTCGTTGAAAACCCGTTCGATAGTGGAGATGAGCGAAGCTCGGACAGCGCGGCCTAAGCCTCGGGCAGCAAACACGTACAGCACAGGGTTCAGGGCGCTCTTGACGTACACCATATACAGAGCAAAGTACATGCCTCGATTCACCCGTGCCCTCTGAGCCGGTTCAGTAAGCGCTACATAGAGGAACCGGCAGACAAAATAGGGCATCCAGCAGGTGAGGAAGAGCAGCATGGTGATGAAGAGCACCTGGTACAGCCTGCCCATCCTGCGAGCGTCCGAGGGGGACGGGGAGCTGGTGGGTGTGGGGGGCACTGCCTGGCGAACCTTGATCAAAACAGCGATGTTACTTCCCAAGAAAACCACCAGGGGCAGGATGAATCCCGCTAATGTCTCTGTGACAAACAGCCCCTTGTACGGGGACGCGCTGTCCATGTACGGCGACGCACTCTCCACGCACTGTAATGTCCCCTTATATTCCAACAGATCGGCAGTGTAGAGGTACGGGGCGGACAGGGCTGTGGCCAGCACCCATAAGAGGCCGCAGGTGAGCGGAACGGCCCAGCGGGGGCGCCGCATCCCGGCCCACAGAGGCTTGAGGAGACACAGGCAGCGCTCCAGGGCGACCGCGCAGAGGAGGAAGGCGGCGGCGTACAAGCCCAGGCCCCGCAGGAAGATGATCAGGCGACAGAAGGGCCGGCCGAACGGCCAGCTGTAGTGGTGAGCGAGGTAGCCCAGCATGAGCGGCGTCCGGGCGATTAGCACCAGGTCAGCCAGGGCCAGGTGCACCACGTACACCCGGAAGCTGCTGGCCACGCGACGCGTCCCCCCGCCGCTGTCGCGCCGCGCCAGGCGGCGATGGGCCCGCCAGCCCAGAGCCCAGACCACCACCGCATTCAGAGGTATACCCACCTGCAGGAACCGAGAGGAACCATGTAGTTAATATGACCAACCTTTACATTTGAGAGATGTTGCACTGTGAAGATGCAAGATACAAATCTCCGAAGAACGTGTAAAGAGCTCACCCAAAAATCCAAAATACGTATATTCCCTCTCACCTGTAGTGCTATTTATCCATCTATATCGTTTTGTGTTAGTTGCCTGAGTTTTGGAGATATATTGGCCACAGAGTTTCTGCCTTCTCTCCAATACAATGGAACTGGATGGCACTCGGCTTGTGGTGCTCAAAATGCCAAAGAAATACATTTTGAAAAAATCAACAGCAATGTCTCTGTCCAGAAATCATGACCCGGTTACTCAAGATAATCCACATACCTACACTACAAGCCGAGTGCCATCCAGTTCCATTGTATGGGAGACAAGGCGGCCGTCTCTACTGCTGATATCTCCAAAACTCAGGTAACTAACCCAAAATGATATAGATGGATATTTAAATAGCACTGCAGGTGAGAGGGAAAATATGTATTTTGGATTTTAGGGTGAGCTGTCCCTTTAAGTTGACAAAGTCATTGAAGATCTCTTACCAGGAAGATTAGTACGGTGGCTGCGATTTGGATTCCTCTGATGGCCTCATCCTGGCCAGATCTGCTGGAGTTGTTGTGGGTTGTTATTGGAAGGACAGGAGACTGAGTGCCGTTTAGACCAGCCATTGGATTTAGCACCAACCTGGGAGAGAGGCTGAAAGGTGGAGACAGGAGCACTTAATTACTCCTCCCAGTTCTACACTAAAGTTGTGGCTGTTTTGCAACTAAAACGATGATTTTAAAAAAGTGCCACAAATTAAAACGAGCTTATGCTGCCACTCAAAGATAGATAAAAATAATAACTTTATTTATATAGCACCTTTCAAAACAACCATTACAAAGTGCTTCACAAACAAATTAATTTGCAAGGAAGTGATCAAACATCACATTCAGTGCATAAAATAACAAATAAAAACCATCCTATAAAACCAATAAAAGGAAAATAAACAAAATAAATAAAACCCCATGCACGTGGTCATGGAATGCATGTGTGTGGTTGCACCAAACACACACACACACACACACACACACACACACACACACACACACACAGCTGATGTCCACATCACACATTGCTGTGGCACCACATCCTTCCACTTGTCTTCTGCTGTCTCATCACTCCTCTCTCTTTCAGTAAATGCAGGGTCACAGCTGTGCTGTGAAGAGGAAGGAACTAGAATAGGGAACTTGGGAAGTGTCAGACTACAAGTGTACTTGTAAAAGACTATGATGATTGGAATAATTGAGCGTTTCAAAATATGTTGATTATGGGAAATGTGTGGATCAGAGAGCCAGTGAGGCCATTTACACCTGGCACTAACATGTGTTTTCTGTGATCAGATTGCAATCGGATAGTGCTTGACCACTTGAAAGTACAGGTGTAAACACCGCCAAGACACATTGAAGACGGATTGCAATCTGATCGGCCAAATCACCTCCGGAGGTAGTCAGTCAGGGACACATTGTAACCACATTGAACACAGGTGTCCTCTCAATCCGCATACAGCAACTGTATGCAGATTGAGAGGACACCCGTTTTGGGTAATCAGATTGCAATCTGATCACCCAAAACGCATGTTAATGCCAGGTGTAAATGAAATCAGGCTAATGTGGTCAAGCACTATCTGATTGCAATCTGATCACAGAAAACGCATGTTAGTGCCAGGTGTAAATCAGAATCAGAATCACTTTTATTGCCACAGTAGGCAAGTTACATACGAGGAATTTGTCTTAGTGTCTGTGTGCAGCGTAGCGGTCACATCAATATACAGAGATAAGAAGTAGGAAGATGACTAAAGACGATCACAAAGTTGCAAGTGCAATCAAATCGAGTAAATATATACAATATGTACATGAGTGGTGAAGTGTTCTGTGGATAATTAATATGAATTTACGTTGAATTTACATGAGATTTACAGACTGAGTTAAATAGGCGTTAAATAGGCAGTGGATTTACATGAATTTACAGTCAGAGTTAAGTAAGAGTTTACATTGAATGTACATGAAATTTACAGGCTAAGTTAAATAGGCATTAAATGTGCAGGGAATTTACATGAATTTACAGTCCCAGTTAAACAGGCATTAAATTAGATATGAGTTACAGTTGTATGGGGGGGGGGGGGGCAGCTGAGTTTAGGAGGAGGTAGTGAGTTTGTGTGTGTGTGTGTGTGGGTGGGAGGGGGGGGGGTTGTTGCTGAGGTCCTTCGTGGAAGGGGTTTACTTTGTGCAAGCCAAGTGCAAGGAAGGATGCGGTGGCACAGCCATGTGTGATGTGGACATCAGCTGTGTGTGTCTCAAGTCAAGTCAGCTTTATTTATAGAGCACATTTACAACGACAAAGCCGACCAAAGTGCTTCACAGATAAAACACTAAAATATGGAAGAAAACGACAAGTACAGAATACACTGCTACAGAGCAAGGTGCAGTACAATGCAGCAAATACAAGTAATAAGTAACGAGTTACTCCACACAGATTAATATTGTAAAGTAACTTATTACTTTCAAGTGAAAGTAACTAGAAATATTTAGTATGTTACATTTTGAAAGTAACTTGCCCAACACTGACTTTACTAGCCACAGTGAGTAATCTGATTCAAATGAGGAATGGGGAATAATAAATGTGGAACATAACATTCTGAGTTAGAAAGACTTAATTTAGAGTTCTTTGGACACTATTAACACTTGCAGTTTTGTGTTTTGTTACGTAAGAAAGGCCAGTGTTTTCCAGTTGACCAAAGTGTGCTAAATGATGCAATTTGTGTTTTAGAGTTTTGCAAAAAATGTAATTTAGATTGAGCGAGAAGAAGGGAATTGTGTTCGAGTTTGGCAATTTGGATTCATGTTGATACACGAGCTTCAAGTTTTCAGAAATGTGTGCATAGTTACAATCTTTGTGTGTATTTAATCCATTTGGAAAAAAACTCTTAATATCAAGTGCCCCAAACCAACACGCATACAAAATACCTTTCATGGTCATCATAGCAATGATTAAAGAATCTGAAAGGGAGTGGCGTCGTTCATCTTCTGTTCCCTGCAGCCACCACTGCCCCAGGGTTCAGCATGACTCATATCTGAGCCTGTTTGTGCAGAGCCGACTTGACTTTACACACCTGGAATTATGGGTACGCTGCCATGCATGCAAACACGCCTTTCTACACAGTCGCAATATTGACCTGCACTACTGTTACTGCTAGCAGCTATTATGGCTTCCTGATCATTCATTAATAAAGTTCTGATTTCCAGAAATCCACACTAAGCAAGGAGTTTTGGAGATGGGATTTAAGGTCCCTGTCAATGTTACCGACGAGTTTACATTGTTTAGCTGCTAAAATGAAGAGTTTGCTGCTTACCTCTTCCACCTTCCTCTTGTGTCTGACAGTAGGAGAATAAAAGAGGGAGTGTCTCCCTGCTGTTTTAAGTACAATCTCTCCCTCCTTTCTCTCGCTCTCTCTCCCTCCTTCCTCTCTCTCACTCTCTCTCCCTCCTTCCTCTCTCTCGCTCTCTCTCTCGTGTGATTGCAACACATGTACTATCTATGACTGCATCAGAAACGACACTTATCTCGTCATCGGCTATTGTGGTTATCCGCTACGTCCGGTACCAATGAAACACAACTCTTTTCTTCTGGAAATATTAATAAAATACCCGTGAGCTCAACAACACTACAAATCATGGTGGCTTTCAACTGAGAGAGAATCACTGTTTTTCAACCAATTTAGAAAACAGATTTTCGAAAATAAATAATAGCGGAGGAAAGCCCTGTGCACTGCAGTGCACAGGGCTTTCCTCCGCTATTATTTATATATTTTATTCTTATCTAAATAATAGTTTTAACATTTTCTAATCCACAAAGAACTTAATTGGAATCAATATCCTATAATGAAATCATATCAAAGAGGGGCGCCCTGTTGACCAACCCGAAAGAGATAAACAACCGTTTCAGGGAGTTTTACAGTGAACTCTATTCTGCTAAATGTGATGCTACTCAATCTGGCTTGAATTACTTTTTTGACCCTCTTGAAACCCCCAAACTCGGCGACGCTGCCAGAAAGGACTTAGACTCTGATTTCACATTGGAAGAAATAACCTCTGCCATTAAATCATTCCCATCAGGCAAAGCTGCCGGGCCGGGTGGATTTGGTGCTGAATTTTATAAGAAATTCTGCGACACTCTTGCCCCACTCCTTCTCAGAATGGCATCTAGTTCTAAGAGGGACAACGTCTTGCCTAAAACACTATACGAAGCTATCATCTCCCTCATCTTGAAAAAGGGGAAGGAGGAAGTAGACCCGGCCAGCTACAGACCCATAGCACTCCAGAATTTTGACAGAAAGGTCATCACTAAAACGCTGGCTACCCGGCTAAATAAACATTTATCATCCATCATACATCCTGACCAGACAGGGTTCGTTCCGAGTAGGTTCTCTTTCTTCAATGTCAGATGCCTCCTCAACACCATATACGCAGATCACAGTAAGCAGCGATTTTGTCACTTGACGCACAGAAGGCTTTCGATCAGGTTGAGTGGCCTTATATGTTCGAGTCACTGCACAGATTTGGATTTGGCGATTCATTTATATCCTGGGTAAAGCTAATATATGCTAGTCCGTCATGTTCAGTTATAACCAATGGAGATAAATCGACCAGGTTTACATTACTTCGCTCGTTCCAGCAGGGTTGCCCTCTCTCGCCGGCCCTCTTCGCCGTCGCGCTCGAGCCCCTTGCCTTAAAAATACGTGGTCACCCAGAAATCACAGGCCTGAAGGTCAGAGGTACTGAGACGCACATCAGTTTGTACGCCGATGACGTAATATTATACCTACATAACTCAGAACAATCGATCCCCCCTCTCCTAGAATTAATCACCTCCTTCGGTAGGCTGTCGGGATACACAATTAACTGGACAAAGAGTGACTTTATGCCTCTTTCTGATGTCTTCAGCTTCACTCCCGGTTTTCTGGAGAATCTCCCATTCAAACTGGCTAAAGACCGCCTCACCTATCTTGGCTTGACCATACCCAGAGATCCTAAACTAATATTTAAGTTGAATTTTGGTGATTTTGTTTTAAGACTTAAACAATGTATAGAAAACTGGAAAATCTTGCCCTTGTCTATGATTGGCCGTATGAACTCAGTTAAGATGGTTTCACTTAGTAGGAGAAGGAGAGCCAGCACACAAAATGTCCTTTTGTGTGCTGGCTCTCCTTCTCCTGTGCCGTGCACCGAAACTTTTAAAACACCGGCGAGTGTGCTCGCTACTGGCTGTTTGCCAGTTTGTTTGAAGATGGTTTCACTTCCCAGGTTCCTCTATCTGTGTCAAAACCTCCCCATCTTCCTTACATCAGCTTTTTTCAAAGAACTGGACTCAATAATTCTGTCCTATATCTGGAATTATAAAAATCATAGAATTTCGAAAATTCACTTGCAGAAACCCAAGTCTGAAGGCGGGTTGGCCTTACCAGTGTTTAGGCACTACTACTGGGCTGCCAATGTTAGAGCTCTAATGTTTTGGCGGCAAGGGACCCCTGACAATTTAGCTCTCGGGGCCCCCCTGTGGCTGAAAATGGAGGCCAGCTCTATTGCCAACTCTTCTCTGCCAGCCATCTTATTTTCTAAGCTAGAGAGGCCGGGGACTCTTAAGGATTTGGGTTTTGTTGTGAGAAACTCCCTCAGAATTCTAAACCAAGTTAGGAAAGTTTTGAGTCTACCAGATGTTTCCATCCACACTCCTATTTGTTTGAATCACTCTTTTTTGCCTCCTTGGTCAGATGGAAACTACCATGCCTGGAGTGAGAGGGGTCTGGCTTCCATCAAAGACCTATATATAGATGGTCATTTTGCATCCTTTGATTTACTGAAAGGGAAGTTTGGGTTGCCCGGCACGGACTGGCTCAGATTCCTACAAATCAGAAACTATGTTCGATCCAAGATTCAGGCCTTTGAAGCGCTCCCAAATGAACATGCTCTTTTTGATGTTTTGCTGAGCCCTCCTCACTCCAGGCACCTCATCTCTAGATTTGTGTGTCTGTTTGATGACTGTACCATGGCATCTACTGAGAGGGTTAGAGAGGCATGGCAGGAAGAACTTGGTACTGAAGTATCTGACATTATATGGGAAAAGAGCCTGTCGGTTGTACAACTCTGCTCAGTTAATAGCAGACATCAGCTGATTCAATTTAAAGTCGCTCACCGTCTCCACTACTCTAAGCAGAAATTACACAAGATTTATCCTACTATCTCACCACTGTGTGAAAGATGTCAAGTGTCGGAGGGGACACTGTCTCATGCCTTCTGGTTCTGCCCTTCACTGACGGGATTCTGGGCCAAAATATTTGACTGGTACTCTAAGGCCTACGGGGTGGCCCTTCAGCCGGAGGCAGAACTCGCCATCTTCGGCTGCTCGGAGTCTTCTCTGAACTTTCCTACAGCTGTGCAACAGTCTCTGACACTGGGGACAACTGTCGCCAAAAAACAAATTCTGAAGGAATGGAAATCTCCCTCTCCACCCTCTTTCCAATTGTGGTTGACGGACATGACCTCTGTTATACGCATGGAGAGACTTAGGTTCCTGAGAACCAATGCACTTAGAAAATGTATAACTATCTGGGACCCGTTTTTAGTCTACCTCAACGAGGCTGGGGGTGACGGGTGACTCACCCGGCTTCCCATAGACCCCTTGAGTGAGATCCCATGTATATCGTTTACAAGAACATAAGAACCTTAGGTGGCTGGCGGCACCACTTTGTAATGTTGATTATATTTTTTGTTTTGTTTTCGTTTTGTTTTTCATTTCTTTCCACTGTGTCTGAGCCTGTTTGTCTGTTTTGTCTTGTTTGTGTTCTATAAAAATTTAAAATGTGAAAAAAAATATATACGGTATATATCCTATAATTAACCACTTTTCATTTGAGCATTCAGTAATATAATATATTTTCAGTGTTTGCTTTGGGGACATTTGTCTACTTTATGTTTCTAAATCCCCAGATTTTGTAATGATAATTTAAAGAGAAAAGGCTAATACAACAATATAACTGCAATAGCTGTCCTTAACCAGTAGATGGCAATGCTGGTTGTTTAGTAAGCTGTTGGTATGGGCTACATGCACAACTCCACTACTTCCTGAAATTAGTACAGCTTCTTTATTTCCTGTCATTACTATTGGATGAACTGATTACTGTCAGGTGTACTGCAGTCACAACAATGATCAGGCACACCTGATTAATCAGTTCATCCAATAGTGTAGGACAGGAAATAAAGAAGCTGTACTAATTTCAGGAAGTAAAGAAGTTGTGCATGTAACCAATTCTGTATTGGTGGTGGTTATGATTAAAGTTTTTCTTGGAGGCTCTGATTAAAAAAAAAAAAAGTTTTTGTGGTGGAATTAATAAAGAATTGGAATCATCATCTGTATATAAATGGGAACTGGGGCTCTGTCTGTCCCACTGATGACATCAGTGATGTCATAAATAACTGATGACATCAGTCCCACTGATGACATCGGTGAATTCATAAACCACTGATGACATCATCAGTGAGCATTGCTCTCAGTGAGACTCCCCCTGTATAAATAAAGGTTAAAAAAAAAAAAAAGTCATGTCATCACTGATTGTCTGCACATCTAGTTACACATCTGATTAGAGTTGAAAACCATCCGTTAGAGATGTTTTGTCACTGTTCTCTGGAAAATAATCTTTTGTGCAGATTTTTGAATGCATATGTTGTTAAGCAGTCTCTTTTTGGCTAATGCAAAATTAATGAATATCATAAAATGTGAAAGCATGTTTACCTTTTACCACTCTGAAATTACACGAATCAAAATACCTTTATTCATTTGTAAACATGATAATCGTATTATCAGAATACATAACACAATTCCTAGTTCAAGTTTTATTTGTACCCATATAGCCACACCCCCATCAGTACTGTGCAAGATTAGAGCTATGGACACAATTAAAATATCAATGATTAAAGTGAAATAAACACTTGACAGACAGTATATTTCAGCCAAAAGGCAAAAATATTAATATAAAATCTAGCAGGGGAGAGTTGGTGACCATTCATAGTGACCTGTTGATGTGTTTTCTGTGGTCTCCCTGCCAGTCAGCTCTGTGGGGAAAGCCATGGGGGGGGGGGTCCTGGCTGTCAATCTGAAAATGAGGCTTCAAAGTAAGACATTCTTTTCAAACTTCTCTTAATTCCTGAAAACCAATTCATTTTTGAATCAAAGTTATTTTGGAAGATGGAGGGGAAAGCCATTACAGTGTCTTGTCTGAGACACATGCATAAAGGAGATGTGAGTTGTGACACATTCATGAATGGCCAACCAACATTTCTGACAGCTTTATTACAGATTATTTCACATAATTACAGTACATAGTGGGTTTTGAATGAAAAGTCTGAAGACCTGTAAAATGTTCAGTAAAAAAAAATGCACCTGTAGATTCAGTCTGTCCTCTCTCCTGGGTGATACATCAAATGATTTGAAAGGTGTGTTGAAAGAAAAAGTGGGAAATATTGACAGAAATAACTAGCAAGAAAAGGAGGCAGGTTATGGTAGGCTGCTTTGGATAGCCTTAAGTTAAGTTATTGGTTGACAAAATGACCAGGCTTTGATAAAGTGGATCATCTCAATTTTAAAGATATTGAATGATATATTCCAGGTAATGGTTTTGCTTTGTTTCCAAAAAATTTCCATACAATAGAGTTTTGGAAATTAACTCCAATATACCAATTAGGCGACCTCAGAAAACCTTCCTGGGTCCTATAGTCACATGCTCTCGGTTACATCAGTGTGACATCACAGATGAGAGAGAGAGAGGGACACTTCTTCTTCTTTAGTTTCTCCTTATAATGAGATATAGTGAAGGCTTTAAGACGAACTTTAAAGATGACACCTTGCAGATAGATCACTCACTCACTCAGGCTCTCTGTTCCATCTGGCACTTGCGGCGATGGCAAGGGATCTCCACCTGGCTCTCTCGGCCTGGGCTGCTGCTCTGGAGGCTGTCTTGGGAATTAAGCTCTTTGACTTTCAGCTCTTTATCAATTGTTCTGCGCCAGGTTTCTTTGGGTCACCCACAGTATCTTTTCTCCTGGGGAGTCCAGTCCAGCGTAGACCTGTTCTAGGTAGCAAGTTGGGTGGCATCCAAAAAACGTTCCAGCCATCTCCATCGGCGCACCTGGATTGTCTCTTGCATGGTCAGTATTCCTCTCCTGCCTCCTGCTTAGAAGATCTTCATTTGAGCTAGTCTTTGGCCAGAAGATCTTGTGGATACGTCTCAAGCACTTGGTCTGGAACACCTCCAATTTTCATTTGCTCATGACGGTGGTCTTCCAATACTCAGCCATACAGGAGCATGCTGAGGACATTGCTCTTGAAAATCCTGGTCTTCATGTGGATGCTGAGCCTGAAAGATCTCCACGTGGGCTTGAGCATATCGAAGGCTTCATTAGCTGTGCTGATCCTGGCCTTGATCTCTTGTTCACCATCGCCGTCTGGTGTCACCTTACTGCCCAAATAGACAAACATCCTGACGTTCTTCCTCAGGACCTACGTCTTCCTGTCATTGACCTGGAGTCCAATGGTGCTGGGCTGGCTATCTCGCTCAGGTTCCCTGTCTTCTGCTGGATGTCTTGGTGCATGCTTGACAGTAGCACTAAGTTGTCCACGTATAGTCCAGATCCTCCAAGATTGAGTTCAGGATCCAATGACCCTTTTCACAGCAGCCATTTTGATGTGTCAAAGCCGGGTAAACACAGGTGTAACCAATAACAATGAGGGCCCTGGGGGTGGGGGGTACGGTGGTGCAGTGGTAAGCACTGTCGCCTCACAGCTCGAAGGTCCTGGGTTCGATTCCCACCTGGGACACTGTGAACGCTGAAGGAATGCGTGCCCGTCCGCATGTCCTCGAGTGCCCACCGCCCGGGTGGGGTCGTCAAAAGGGCCCTTCTGTGTGGAGTTTGCATGTTCTCCCCGTGCCTCCCGGGGATTTCCTTCATATAGGAACCCCCTTCACCAAAACATGCAATATCCTGGTTGCTAATGTGGTTCCTCCTCTGGTCGTTAAGGGCGCCTGTTCAGAGGGAGGGGAACTGGTTGGAATAGCGTGAACCTCCCACGTGCTATGTCCTACCGGTGAAGCTTCCTCTGTCAGGTGAAAAGAAGCGGCTGGCTAACTGCCCATGTCTCGGAGGAAGCCTCCCGGGGATTTCCTTCATATAGGAACCCCCTTCACCAAAACATGCAATATCCTGGTTGCTAATGTGGTTCCTCCTCTGGTCGTTAAGGGCGCCTGTTCAGAGGGAGGGGAACTGGTTGGAATAGCGTGAACCTCCCACGTGCTATGTCCTACCGGTGAAGCTTCCTCTGTCAGGTGAAAAGAAGCGGCTGGCTAACTGCCCATGTCTCGGAGGAAGCATGGAGTCAGTTTCGGCTCTCCCCAGATCGGCAGAGGGTGGAGTAGCAACCAGGATAAATAAATTAAAACTAGCACTAATAGGGGATAAAAATGGGATAAAAAATCGGGAAAAAAAATATTAAGAGAAAAAAAAAACAATGAGGGCCCTGGCACTGGAACACCTAAATGGAATAGAACCATGTTATTGCTTGCACCTGTGTTTGCCCTGCTTGGCCGCGTCAAAATGGCTGCTGTGAAGAGGGTTCTCTATTGTCTCGGACCCCAAGAAGACTAGCAGTCGTCTAGGCGTCAGCTAATGGGGATCCGTTTAATAAACAATAAACAATGTCATCATTATTATTATTATTATTATTATTTGATAATAATAATTATTATTATTATATGACTATCAAGAATATTATGATGTATGATACAAATGATGTAACATGGCTATTAGTAAGTGGCAATCAGTATGGACTTCATAATTTATGCTGGCAGATCGGCCAGCTTCTCTTTTTATATAAACATAACTGTTATAGGTCCCCATGTAGACTTACTATTTTATGTAAAGCGGCACCAGATCCGTATTGCTTTTCACTGGTTCAACTGATTCACCCATTTGAATGACCTTTCCAGTGAGCACAGAGTTTAAAAATGAGTGTGTCAATCTAAACTAGATTGTAGAAGTGAATCATAACCAACCTTTCTCTTTCCTAGTTGACTCCACCCACACTTCCTTGAAACCTACAGTTAATTTTAGACACCTTTTTTTTTCTAACGCCATAGCATGGTTGTATGCCATTGTGAACAAGCAGGAATGACAGTAGCCTATACCTATACCTACAGTAGGCTATATCACAGATGGTTGTAATACTCATTTGCTATTCGATTTTGTCGAGATTAGAGTAGGCTATTATAGCCTACTATTAATATATTAATATTAATATTAATATATATATATATATATATATATATATATATATATATATATATATATATATATATATATATATATATATATATATATATATATATATATATTAATACTAAATATACTATTTGTATATATCTGTTTAGGAATAAAACTGAAAGAACATATGAAAATTACACTTGATGTGTCTGGAGCTAAAGTTGTGGTTGTGTCAGTGCTCTCTGAAAATTTCCGTGGTGTCGCATACTGTATGTATAGAGAGCCAAAGGGAAACGTCACTTCCTGCTTCAGCACTGTACCAGAGTTTTCATGCGCCATTTATTTTCCCATAGACATTTCGTAAAATGCTTATAAAAAATAGTCTTACTTGTTCAAACCAAACGGTTCAGATATATTTCGAAACAGGAGAGACCGTATGAGATTTCACTCGGACCAAAACGTAAGAAATTGCAAATTTAAAGAAAAGATTTTTTCCATGTTGTTGCTTTTTAAGTTTTGGTCTGAGTGAAATGGTCGATGGTCCCTCCCGATTCTAAATATATCTGAACCGTTTGGTTTGAAGAAGTAAAACTATTTTTATAAGCATTTTACAAAATGTCTATGGGAAAATAAATGGCGGAAGAAAATCTCTGGTACAGTGCTGAAGCAGGAAGTGACATTCCACTTTGCCTCTCTATTCAATGGGGTCACACAGACCAAAGACAGGATGACGGCATAGAGAGAGCTGGAAATATGACCAGATCATATCAGCTGTGTGCCTGTCGGTCTCATACATATCCCACATATGACAGGAAAACAGATGAAGTTCAATGCTTCGGTTTGCCCACGTGGAAACACTCACTTGACTCAATGAGCGAGAGACACACAGCCTACAAGCATTGTAGGAACAGAGAGAAAAAGAAAGGAAGTTATGTTTTTTTTCCCTCCACGCTTGACATAAAGAGAACTTTACTTTCACGCTGCTTTCATGTTTTATTTCCTCTTTTGTCAGTATCGAAAGTGCCAAAATAAGAGATTAAAAGTGAAGGTGACTACGTTTTTTCAGTTTCTCCCTTTTGACTAGTCTCACACACCACATGTGTAAGACCACATGAATTCTCTCTCTCTCTCTCGGCCTCTCTCTCTCTCTCTCTTTCACCTGAGATAAGGTTCTGGATCAGCGAGGGAATATCGCTGTAGAACCTCAAACACTACACAATCTCGCTGGTTCGCATAAATGTTGCTGACACTGCTAGTTTGAACCACAAAAAAAGTTTGGGCAAAAAAACACCTTGTAGAGGGAGTTCATGCCATACATACATATTTGATCAATATTTGAGGAAGAGACAGAGACAGAAGTGTGGATTGAGGAGGAGTGGTTGATGTCTCATCATGCTGAATTTCCAGCAGAGCTTTGAGGGGGGGCCCCCCAACTCTGCCTCGGCTTCTTCCCCCACCTTCTCTCTACTGTCAACCTTTTTCCCCCGCCATCATCTCAGTCTCTTCTGTAGATCTAGATTTTTCTTGACACGCTCATGGGACACTGTCAGACACTGTTTGAATTGTGGACTGCAGCGACAGAGAAGACTGTGAGTGTGTTTCTCAGTTTGCCTCTCTGTGTCTAGACAACGTGCAGCGGGGACTCTCAGAGGCGGCGATGGGGATGGCTGATGAGAGTGGACGGGGAGGCACCTTGCCTGCTCAGAAAATGTCCAGAATGACTTGGTTGCCGGGGCTACCGCAAGCAAACAGACGGTGGACACGTTAGATTCTGGGTCGGATCGAGATGACATCTGAGAGACAGAATGAGGATAGTGTGCAGGGATCACAGTCATTTAGTGTCAAGGGTCTTTTTGAAAAGCCCCGTCGTTGACACACCCATAACTGACAAACAGACATTTCAATTCATCTGACACCCTGACACGGTTATTACACAGTCATAATGCAATTGGAAAGGCGGTTTGATACAGTATGAAATAGATGCTCAATATTGGAATGTTGCTATACACATGCTTTTTCTTTCATTTCTTTTCCTGTGTCTGAGTTTTTTTGTTTGTTTTGTTTTGTTTTTTGATCATCTGAAAATTTTGAAAAATAAAATATTGGGGGGAAAAACAAAACAATGATCAAATCTGATCTGGATAAGCCAATATTATCGAGATAACGGTTCATTGTGTTGATTGTCGATTGAAAATCTCGGCTTAAAACCGCTAGGCACTCTCTTAATCCATAGCATAGAGAAGGGAAGCTCCATAGAAAACATTGTAGGCCTAGAGGTGGAAAAGTTCTGTCCCAAACTGGTGTTCAATCACAACCCTTCACAACTTAACCCTCCCGACACAACAATGTCGTATCCGACACAAAGAGAGTGGGTCTTCCTCTCCCCTTAGTGACGTCATTCATCCATCCATCCATCCATCCACTAATTCATTCACTAATTAATTAATTGATTCATTTGTTTGTTTGTCTATTCGTTTGTTCTTTGCATCGAGGCAACAGGAAAGCTAAGGGAAATACTGAAGATCAGCTTCTGACAGATATTGATTCTGAACCGGGCAGGGTTCATGTGGTGCGAGAGGTCAAAGGTCATTAACCATCCATACGCTGACTGGTCCCATTTCATTTCAAAGTTTGATCAATAAAACCGGATGATGTTGAAATCGGGTCATTTTGAAAATGAATAAATGACAATTTGGTGGTTGTCTCTGTGGCTTGTTGTCTTTTAGCTTTAATTATCTTCAGCTGTACATTTTGCTGATGTCTAAATGTAAAATGTAAACGTCTAAAACCGGAGTCCAATTCCTTGTACCGGTATGTGTACATACTTGGCCAATAAAGCTGATTCTGATTCTGAGCCTGAATAAATCTCTCAGGTCAATAGTTGATTTCTGCCCAGACATTGTTGAACCCAGTCATATGTTATGGCTCCTTGTTCTTTTTCCTGTCAAATCTATGATGTTGAGTGAAACAATTAGCCTACTGACAAATCTTGATATAACTTATAAATTCCGGTATAGGCTATGTGTCAAGAGTGACTGACTGATCATCCTTGACAACGTCGTTCATCACCACCATCTCAAATGAGCCAACAGGTAAATAAGCAGATTCATTTCAAGAACTGGGCATATTTTCCTCATTTACATAAAAAAAAAGGCATCCTACGGCAAAACTCCTTGTCGTTTCAATACTCATTCTGTTAGATGGGGTTTTTCCATGAGTCATATACAAGTATATAAAAGACCCACATGTTGGTTTAGTTTGCATTGAGTTGCAGAAAGATAGGCGGAGAGACGAGTTAGGAGCAAACAGCAAGCAAGAGACAGCGAGGAAGAGAATGGTCACAACTCGAAGTACGCTGGAAGAGGAAGTTCTATCGGTGTCCTCAGGAGACAGGTCAGTGGTATGTCATTATTATAACACACACACATATACTTACTGACAACATTACGACCTAGAATCTGTCTTGATCCTCAACCACACGCTATAAATACTTGGCATGTGCTCAACACAACATCCTGTAGCTCAGCGGTAGCTATTGCTATACATTTTTTTTAGCAGTCTGTAATTTTCCCATCCCCTTTAAGTAGGGCTGTACCGAATAGTTTGGACATTTGAATATTCATTCACAATGCTGACATTCGAATGGAAAAATTAAAAAAAATCTGCATTAGAATATCTTTATTTAAAAAATATTTTTCAGTTTGAGTCAGCTTTCAAAAAGCCATTTACTATGCTCATTGCAGACAGACCATTAAAGTGAGTCCAAGTAAGACTGACTGTTTACTCTGTCTGGTATACTAAGATGATTGCCAGTGCCAAGTTCAGTGCAGTTTGCAATATCCTTCTGTCAGTGTGTGGCTTGTGTGATTGTGTTTATCTTGAATAGTTCACATAGGGGGCAGCATATATTGTGAATGGTGATGATTGAATGGACAAACCATTAGAGCTTAATGCACATGAATATGATGATATATGAATATGAATGAATGCTCGCACAAGATTTGTTAGGGACTTTTTCGATGCAGTTGTTATTATAATTTATTTAACAGACAGCTCATATCTGATGAATCACTTTATTCAAATTGAGGATTTCTTCTCTTTTTTTTTTTTTTTACGTCATGATGACGTCACAGCAGATATTCGGAAATTAATTATTTAAAACCTCATTAGAATATTCAAATGTGGAAAAGTGATATTCGGTACAGCCCTTTGACTTGTCTCTGACGACTTTAGTGTGAATATTCATCCTGACACATCATTTCCATTGACATTGATGAATTACTTTGTGTGTGTGTGTGCGTGTGTGTGTGTGTGTGTGTGTATGTACAGGTTTTACCCACGTGTATTTCCTCTACAATGGATAGCAGTGAGCTGGAGCAGGTGGGTGGTGAGGTGAAGCAACACTGGAGGAAGTCTAGTCCCAGGTTGAGGTTAATGCTAATCGTGATAGGGGTTGTTCTGTACCGGACACCTAGCATGTTAGCATTAGCTTCACTCTGGGAAAGCGCAGACTATACCACAGGACTGTTGCAGGTCAGGAGGGACGAGGCTGCCGGCGGGAGAACATGTCAGCATGGATCTGAAGACACTCAGTGACCTACATCCAGCACGCCCTTCACACTGGATTTGAGAAGAGTGATACAATAGATATTAGATTAGATCATGAAACATGAAAGAGCAACTTTATGCTTTTTATCAAAATGACTTTATACAGTATCTAGTCATTTTGATAGATATATAGATATATAGATAGATAGATAGATAGATAGATAGATAGATAGATAGATAGATAGATAGATAGATAGACAGATAGATAGATAGATAGATAGATAGATACGTAGATAGATAGATAGACAGATAGATAGATAGACAGATAGATAGATAGATAGATAGATAGATAGATAGATAGATAAACAGATAGATAGATAGATAGATAGATAGACAGATAGATAGATAGATAGATAGATAGATAGATAGATAGATAGATAGATAGATAGATAGACAGATAGATAGATAGACAGATAGATAGATATATAGATAGATAGATAGATAGATAGATAGATAGATAGATAGATAAACAGATAGATAGATAGATAGATAGATAGACAGATAGATAGATAGATAGATAGATAGATAGATAGATAGATAGATATATGATGTATATATAGATAGATATAGATAGATAGATGGTCATATTAAAGGAGCATTCCATCATATGAAAGCAATAGCCTGTGTACAAGGGCTAAACTTTGGTCATAATTTAAGCAGGTGGTGGCATGGGAAGATATTAGTGCTACAGACAGAATTGGGGAGACCACGCCCCCTCAGATATTTGATGTCAGATAATAAGATAGATTTTCTTTGTTTTTCCTATTTAGTCATGGGGATTCAGCAGGCCTAATAAGCCTAATTACTGTACTGTTACAACAGAACGGTTCATTGTCGCACTTATAGGGGAGGACATTTGAAAAATCTGTTATGTGATATGGAGCAAATTGAAAATAATACACATTTTATGTCTCTATTGTCATTCGTATGAGAAGCTGAGATGTGTTCTTCACAGTGACTTATATTTGTGCTAACTGCTAGATGATGATCATGAAAGACTTGAGAGATGATTCAGAAAAGATGGATGTGGCAAATCAGTGTGATGTTTGTGTGACCTATGGAGGTTCTGTCCCATCTTGAATGCATGACAAGGAAATAAAATCAACCAATCATACATGTGAAGCTCATGTCTGAAGTGTTTTCCACTTAAAGACAGGGCAAACTCAGGAACCCCGCTGGAACTCAAGAACCCGGAACCCCTGTCCTAAACAATTTAAGTGGATGGGAACTTTTAAATGTACAATAAAAAAATACATACTGCTCTGCTGAAACCTTCACTGCCATGTGCTTCAAGAAGAGGGGGGCATAACCTGCTTTAGTGAAGATTTCAGCTAAAAACAGGGTGTAGGCTAAATAACGTCTTTTCAAGTCAACTTGGCATCTCAGGGCTTCTGGGGACTTGGATTATGCCAGCCAGGTGAGCAGTATGGAGCCTTTTTCTTTCGTTCTGTTTTTTTTACATTTGAAAGTTGGTCCCCATACAGTCCAGTTTAGGAGAATCCTGCAACAGTGTCAGAATTATGAAAAAAATAAGTCAGAATTCTTAGATTGAAGTCACAATTCTGAGTACTGCATACTGTTAGATGTGACATCACTGACAGTGTCACTGATGATATTATCGATGGTGTAGCAGAATTTGAATCTCTCTGGTCCCTAGATTTTAGTGACGTCAAAATAGGGTCACAAGCCAAAAAAGGTTGGGAACCCCTGCTCTAGTGACTTGACTTTTCATTTTTGGGTGAACTTTAAATATGTTTTAATGGGAGTTGTTTATTGATATTGCACAAAATAATCCACCATCAATATCAATGTTTTAATAACTAATACTACTGTATAGTGGTATCATCACAAAAACTGGCATTTACAATTCTTAAATAAATAAATAAATAAATAAGTAAATAAATAAATAATACACGCCTTTGTCATAAAGCATAATAGACCCTTCTCACGGGGGCCATTTTGTGTCGAAAAGGCAGGGTAAACACAGGTGCAAGCAAAACACTAATGAGGGTTTCAAACTTCCATGATTGGAATTTGGAAACTCTCATTAGTGTTTTGCTTGCACATGTGTTTATTCTGCGATTTCGACACAAAATGCCCCCCCTGAAAAGGGTCTATCACAGCCAAAATGATCGGAAAAATAAAACTAGAAAGGACTTTATCAAACCTATGTATTTCCCACCACATCGCCGCACCGCACGCTTGATGAGATTGGGTGGGCGGGGCGGAGCAGCAGTCAGCTGGTAGTCAGCTGGCGACTAAAACGCTCCTCGACACATCTCTGCCCTGCCCTCAATAGATGCGCTTTTACGCCAATTACGCACAATGTGGAACATTTCGTGCAACTGCGAGAGGGAAAATCGCAACTTGATGGGATTTCACTCAAGAATGTGTCCACTGCACAAGCCCGCAAAGACAGAAAGCATGCAGAGGCAAAATAGTTTGCTTTGTTTTGACTCTATTTTATGATAGCTACTGAGCCAAAACCTGCACATTATTCCTGTGATGGGGAGAAACACGTGGAGTTACACTGCCGTGATCTTGTTAGTCATCGCTTGCTGCTGTCGCGCCACCATCCTGGAGTCAATCTACTGGAACAGCTCCAACACAAAGTAGGTGCATGGATGTACTTTCACACTTTCAGATGGGTGCTAACTTTCTGCTGCTATGTCATTATAGCCTAGGCTAGCCCTATTGATAGGCTAGCCCTATTGATAGCCTACTACAGGCTCTATGCCAAGTTGGTAGAGAGGAGAAACAAGCCTTTTAGGAATTCAAGATTGTTTTTGATATTTGATGTAATGCAGTTTTTCTCCCTATCTCCAGCGCCCTGCTGATTTAATTAGAGGAGGCAAAATCAGGCTGCGTTGACAAATCATAATGAATGATGATTTAAGATAAGGTGTAAGGAGGCAAAATCAGGCTGCATTGACAAATCATAATGAATGATGATTTAAGATAAGGTGTAAGAAAATGCACTCATCAGTAGCCTATGATGCAGCTGCACTTTTGAAATACAACGTTTAATTCACTAGTAATAATGAGACTGGTTATGATCTTAGACAAGTCATATAAACAGTAATAATGTTGTCTGGATGCTCACATTAATACTGGTGGTTGGATAATTGTATAATATATATTATGCTTATATATAAGAAGTATAATAAAATTATGCCAGTAACAATTTCTATGGAGTTTCGCTAGTCCAAACAATCAATGAAATAACAATACTGTTGTATTAAAAATGTTACCTTTTGATTATCTCCTTGATTTCATCCACCCCCCCCCCCCCCCCCCCCCTCTCTCTCTCTCTGTCTTTCTCTCTCTCTCTCTCTCTCACACACACACACACACACACACACACAGATTCACTCCAGGTCGGGGCCTGGTCCTCTTTCCTCAGATAGGGGACAAGATGGACATCGTTTGTCCCCGAGCGGGGGCTCCCTCATGGGGAAAGGAGGAGTTCTACCGTGTCTACCTGGTGACCCGGAGTCAGATGGAGCGCTGTGCCATCGACCAGACGGACACACCCCTGCTGAACTGCGACAAGCCGCACAGGGACGTCAAGTTCACCTTTAAGTTCCAGGAGTTCAGCCCCAACCTCTGGGGTTTGGAGTTCCTCAAGGAGAGGGACTATTATATCACCTGTGAGTTGAGAAGAACCTAGACGTGCTCGGCTCAAAGATGTCTGGTTGAAGTCATGCATGTCTTCTTCTTTGTATTTTCGTTTTTCTGGATTTTTCTCCCATTTTCTCCCAAATAGACCCTTCTCATGGGGGCCATTTTGTGTCAAAAAGGCAGGGTAAATACAGGTGCAAAAAAACACTAATGAGAGTTTCAAACTTCAATGATTGGAATTCGGAAACCCTCATTAGTGTTTTGCTTGCACCTGTGTTTGTTCTGCCTTTTTGACACAAAATGGCCCCCGTGAAAAGGGTCTATTGTACTTGACCAATTCCCCCTGCTGTCCCGGTCGTTGCTCCACCCCCCTCTGCCGATCTGGGGAGAGTTGTAGAGTAGACTAGCACCATGCTTCCTCCGATACATATGCAGTCGCCAGCCACTTCTTTTCACCTGACAGCGAGGATTTGCACCAGCAGGACGTAGTGCACGGGAGGATCACGCTATCCCCCCCCCCCCCAGTTCCCCTCTCCCCCCGAACAGGTGCCCCGACTGCCCAGAGGAGGCGCTAGTAACAGCGACCAGGACTCATACGTTACTCGACTGGCTTCCCACCCACAGACACGGTCAATTGTGTCTGTAGGAACGTCTGACAAAGCTCGAAGTGTACCGCTGTCGGGAATTGAACCCGGGTCTCCGCGGTGGTAGCCGAGTGGTTTTACCTCGACACACCCAGACGCCTCCAACATGTAAACATGTAATAATCAGCAGAGCTGAGGTTACATAAGCTGTTTGTTGCTACAGGTGGAACAGCATTTGCATCTGTGTTACCAACTGTTTCTTTTTCCCTGAGAGAGAGAGAGAGAGATGCAGAAAGCCATCATCCTTCATCCCTCCTCCCCGGCTTGTCAGTTCATATGAGAATCAGCCGTGCCCTCGTTATCGTTAGCGCTCCACTGTCGCTTAAACCAGCATCTTAATGCCAAGTGTTGCGTGAGATGCAGAGCAAGTCTCACCATGCAGCCCCCCCCCCCTCCTCTGACAGCACAGAGCACCGTGTGGCCCCTCCCCCTCCTCTGACAGCACAGAGCACCGTGTGGCCCCTCCCCCTCCTCTGACAGCACAGAGCACCGTGTGGCCCCTCCCCCTCCTCTGACAGCACAGAGCACCGTGTGGCCCCTCCCTCTCCTCTGACAGCACAGAGCACCCTGTTGGCCCCTCCCCCTCCTCTGACAGCACAGAGCACCCTGTTGGCCCCTCCCCCTCCTCTGACAGCACAGAGCACCCTGTTGGCCCCTCCCCCTCCTCTGACAGCACAGAGCACCCTGTTGGCCCCTCCCCCTCCTCTGACAGCACAGAGCACCGTGTGGCGCCTCCCCCTCCTCTGACAGCACAGAGCATCCTGTTGGCCCCTCCCCCTCCTCTGACAGCACAGAGCACCCTGTTGGCCCCTCCCCCTCCTCTGACAGCACAGAGCACCGTGTGGCGCCTCCCCCTCCTCTGACAGCACAGAG
>NC_139651.1:12062497-12104997 GCF_964638095.1 Poromitra crassiceps | reverse complement strand
TTGGATGATGTGGGTATTAGAATGATGTTGATTTCTGCTTGCCAGTGTGCTGCTCAACCATCCTGTCCTATTCAGGTTCTTTGGACCCACCCTCAATCCTCCAGGAGTCTCCTACCAGATTCCCACCCAAACACCCAAAGTCCTGGACCAAGGACCCCTCCACCAGCAAAAAGGGTATGAAAAGCAAAACGGCTATGATAAAACAAAACACAGATCTTATTGTTATAGCATCTCTCCACTTCCATGGTGATAGACAGCTCAAAGTCCAGTTGAAACAGCATTTTGAGAGTATCTAACTTCCATATAGTGACGTATTCCTGAGTAATAATAATAATAAATAATGATTGGATTTATATAGCGCTTTTCTAGACACCCAAAGCGCTTCACAGAAATCATTATTCATTCACACCATTCGTACCAGTGGTGGTAAGCTACGGGTGATGTAGCCACAGCTGCCCTGGGGAAGACTGACGGAAGCGTGGCAGCCATTTCGCGCCTACGGCCCCTCCGACCACCACCAACATTCATAGAATGGGTAGAATGGGATAGGCAGAAATAAACTAAATTAACGAATCAATTAACGTGAATTATCTTATTATTATCATCCTCACTGACTCCCCCTACATTATCTCCGTTTCTGCTTTCTCTTCACTCTCTCGCTCAGAACCGGGACAAACGGCCCCCGGCGGTGGGTCGGCTCCGGGCTTATTGATCGGGGTGGTCTCCGGCTGCGTGGTGGTCCTGGTTCTGCTCGTGGCGACTCTGCTGGTCCTGCTGTGGCGGTACCGCCGCCGCCGCCACTGCGCCGCCACAGACAGCGAGCGCTCCGCCTCCCTGTCCCTCCACAGCTTAGCGGCCCAGGCGCCCAAGCGCGACAGCGCGAGCAGCGAGCGCGACTCGGACCGCAGCGACGTGGCCTTCCCGCTGCGGCCGTCCGACAGCATGATGTGTCGTCATTACGAGCGGGTCAGCGGTGACTACGGCCCGCCGGTGTATCTCGTTCAGGAGATCCCACCGCCCCAGAGTCCCACCAACATCTACTACAAAGTCTAATGACACAAGTCCAGGCCACAGCAGAAACGTTTGCAGTGAGGAGATGTTGGACGGCGCTCTTTCAAGGAGTAAGAAGTCAAGTCACACGGAGAGCACTCTGAGAAGCCAGAGTTGATCAGTCTGATAAGACTCTGGGACAGACGGCTGATCAATTTGGGAACTGTCGGTTACATTAGGTTAAAAAGAGTATTTTTATTTGAAAAATAGACTCTGGGACAGCCCTATCTTTTTCCCCAGCTTCCTGTTCTGAGCGCCTCTCCTCCTGCCACCGTCACTTCCTTTTCCGCGTCCGTTTCCAATAACGTTAACGCAAAAACACACCGCATAGAAGACGTCAACTCGTCTCACAACGACAGTGGAAAATGACTGGAGGTGTAGTTGTTGTTGTGACTGGTAGCATCGCCAAAGTCGCGGCGCAGGTTGCTATTCTGTAAACAGTGGAGCACGTCACTTCCTTTCCCGTGTCCGCGCTCCGTGTGTGTGTGGATGTATCCGAGGAGCACATGAACGCACGGTTATGAGTCGTCAGACAGACAGACAGACTCTGGGTGTCCAGATTGCACGGGGAGATGAGGAGTGTCTTGTATTGACCATATGCTTTGGCTGACAGATACCAGCCTTATGCTTATTTGTGCCATGCTGCAGCAAGTGCACAAAATGCTGTTGAAAAAAAATAATTTTATTATCATTTATTATTCCTTTATTTAAACAGGTAAATCAGTGTTGAATCAGTGAAGAGGAAATGACAACTGCACTGGACTGTCTGGTGCTTCGTTAGAGGTCATTCCCTAGTTAGTTGGCTGCTGAAGACCTTTATTTTGATGTGCTTCCTCTGTGAAAAACTGTTGGCAGCCTACAATAATAGCTTGATAATGTTTTGCTCTTGTATGACAGACTCAGTTCTCAGTCTCTATCCGCATCGCCTGGGAGCCGAGAGACTTGTGTGAAGAAAAATTCCCCATCATCAAAAAGCAATGCTCTCTCACTGGCTGCTTCCTAATAGTAAAAATGTGTATTTATTTTTAATTTATTGGATAAATCGGATTGCATTCCAACACACTCAATGTGTGCGAGCACTTCGATATATATTTTCAAATTTGAATTTTGTAAACTTTTGTAAAATCATGATTTTGTGGCTATTAGTGAAGTAAAGCAATTTTGAGGGACTCCATGCTGAATCTTTCTGGTCAATAATGTCTTCTGACTATGTGCAGGAGACAAGTCCTCTAAATGCTGCTTTCATCTATACATAAATTAAATTAATTTTGTGTTTATTTTCACTGTGTTTTAAAACATAGTTTTGGGTATAATCAGGGCTCTGCTCTATATATAGAGACAGTCCGCATGTCTGGGAACGCCCACAAAATGTTAAACGGCTGGCGCGCGAGTGGGGTAAAACCGCCGATATATCTCATGGGCTGACTCACCAAAAGACAGTGCTGCGGCTCTAAACTACATGTTTGGGGGTTCTAGAGCAGAACACAAGACGTCTGCTCAGATGTGCGTTTACTGCGGTGGTTAAATCCCCGATCGTGTCTGCCTGGGCTGGGCTGTCAGCTAAATTCTAACTTTGCTGAATGGATAGAACGGGGAAATTTACCCCACCCTGACCCCGCCCCCAGGCTAACCCAGCGTCTATTGTGGGCGTTCCTAGAGCCTGTATGGGCGTTCCCAGACATGCAGACTGTCTCTATTGAGCCCTGGCTTGTGAAAAGGCAGAGAGGGATAGACCAGAGAAAATCTCGATGTCTGTGTCCTCTCTCTCTCTCTCTCTCTCTCTCTCTCTCTCTCTCGCTCTCTCTCTCTCTGCCCCAAACAGAAAGAATACTTGAGAAGAACAGAGAGAAAGGAATATAATAAAATAAGATCAAATTAAGATTGAATCACAGGATGATGAATCACAGCACAGTCCTTCAACTGTCCTTGTAATTAACAAAATAATACGAGAAGAGAGACACACCTCGCGCGGCGGCAGCAAGCAATATTAATTAGCATAACGATGCTGATATTGTCATGGTCCTCTATCAGCAATTATATAATGAGAGGCTCATTATTGTGAAAAGTAAACTAAAATAGCAATGAAATCACCTTTATATGGCTTTAAAACTTGTTTTAGCTGTTTCAATTGGCCAGGAACCGAAAATCTATTTTTAACTTGCAACAAAGGTTGCTTTCTGATGTATTTTTTAATTCAGAGTTGTGATATTCAGCATTGCTCAGGAGAGATTAACCATTGTGTCTGTTCATTGCTCAGTGCTCTTGGGATGGTGACTGACTTATTGTATCTGCAGTGCACCATAACGAAAGTCTGTGTCTTATTGGTTGGAAGGGCACAAAATGACATAATGCTAAATTTGATTTGACTCGTTTATTCATTGGAAACTGGGAACTTTCCAGCAATATTGTATACGCTTCAAACAGTAGAGTGAAGATGACAGGGGGAAGAAGGGGTTAAGTACAGTAGGCTAGTATAGGAAACCAATAAAATTAGTATATGTGCAAAGATGGAGAAAAATATTTTCACTCAAGTTGGTTACAATAGTAGGTCTTTCATGCAAATACAAAGGAACATGATATGAATCCAAAATTGGTTATTTTACAACACTTTACTCTAATGTATACTAATGTATACTAATGTATCTTACTTAATTGTAACTTTAGAAGTCATGGAACTGTGTTGTACGTGCCTCCCCTGTGATGTCATCTCATATAACACAACATTGAATTGTGTTGGAGGTGTCTCCTGTGGTGCGGTGCTTGGTATCCATGGGTGAACATGTTTCATGCTTCTTCAGCCACATCATCCTCACATTTTCAACCTGTCAGATTCCATGAGCTTTTCCTCGCCGCCAAGGGACACTGTTGCTTCCAACAGCAACAGCTTGTGCAAGAGAGCCAGTCTGAGATGCGTTTTATTGTGCTTCGAACAATCAAACTGCTCAAATTGAACTGTTTCGGCAACGCAAACTCAAATGGAGAGGCAAAGTGACCGCCTACTTCCTGCTTCAGCACTGTACCAGAGATTTTCACTCGCCTTTTATTTTCCCATAGACATTTCGTAAAATGCTTTTAATAATAGTTTTACTTGTTCAAACCAAACGGTTCAGATATATTTAGGAACATAACATTTCACACGGACCAAAACGTAAAAGAATTTGCGGATTTAAAGAAAATATTTTTTCGATGTCGTCTTTTTTTGTTTTGGTCCGAGTGAAATGCTATGTGGTCTCTCCCGATTCTAAATATAGCTGAACCGTTTGGTTTGACGAAGTAAAACTATTTTTACAAACATTTTACGAAATGTCTATGGGAAAATAAATGGCGTATAAAAATCTCTGGTACAGTGCTGAAGCAGGAAGTAGGCGGTCACTTTTGCCTCTATAACAAATTACTGTTTTTCTTGATTTTGGAGGGGACGAAACCTTGGAGTGACGTGTTTTATTTTGTGCAAACACATTGTGCCAAATGGATTACTTTTGTTTTTAGACCCTATCAGTCCAATCCACAAACCTTTTTAAAGAGCCTCAGATGACAGCTTTGGATATCAAGCCGACACCATATTAACCCGCAGCACTAAATCACTGGCAAGAGAAGAATTTAAAATATCAGAATAAACAAAATGAGCCAAAGATTATTTAATTATTCCATTCAATTTAATACATATTGTAACTTGAATGAATAGAGCAACGTGTCTTGCATGGCCAACTAAAGATAAAGATAAACTAAAGATGAAGATAAACTATCTTTATCTTTTCAATGGGGGAAGCCTACAAGTCACTGAAATATAAACCAAACCACAAATCATTGCATTTAATTCATTCAATCTCATTTTTTTATCACTTTTAACTGCACAAGTGGTGTTGGTTGTCTTTGCTGGTAATCCTGTACATGTTACAACAAATGTGTATGTATTGTATAATTTTGAAGTGTGCCTTTATTACTTTTCAAACTAGTAGTAATGTGAATCCTGAGTGTATTTCATTTAAATGCATTGTCCAATGCTGGCGCTGTTCAATGGCGACGCGGTTTTGCTCTCCGACTCTGAGAGCGAACCAAGCAGAATTTCGCTCGTGATACTTGTACCATGAAGTGACAATACGTTTATCTCATCATCATCTCATCTCACAATCGCTAAAATCCGTATGCCGTGGAAACAATATCAAACAAATTAGCTTATGACTCTGAAACATTATAGGGAACTTGCTCATTGTCTGTGTGTTTCTTGAAGTGATCCTTGCTCTTCTGAGATGTTTTTGTCCTGTAGTGTGAAGCTGCTTCACAGCTGAATGGGGCTGTGGCAGGGCGACTAGGGGCGAGGTGAGTTCAGTTGACCCCCGGGGTCACAGCAAGACAATGGCAGCCAGGCTTCAATAGGAAGAACAAAACAGAGACCCCCGGGCTCCTGGCCCCTAGTTGTGGGAGGAGCCTCCTGGCCCCTTGTTGTGGGAGGAGCCTGGCTGTGGTGGGTAGGCCATTTTAGAAAAGAGAGGACAGAAGTAGCGTGGCATCAGAGGGAATGCTCTGGATCTCAAGTACAGGCTTCAACGTCTCAACAAGTCCGAGCTGTTTGACATGACATGTTCTGTGGGATTCCCCTTCCAAGTTCAGTTACATAGAAAATGCCGGTACATAATTATACATATAAACAGACGAAAAAAATAACTCATGACCACATGTGCTGTATACTTTTGATGACTGCACTCTTCCTTTAACTCAAACATATCTTGAAAAATGTACAGTGCTTTTTACACCTTCTCTCATCCCAGTGGGGGAGAGCTTCTGTTCTGAGGGAGAGTTCTGAGGAGGATGGCCCCGTAAGCTGTATCTGACCCCATGGGAAGATGTGAGGTCTTAACAGCTAACCTTCCTCTAGTCCGCGCGCCCACCCCCACCTCACTCCCATATGCAGAGGAACTAGCTTTGTGTGGGGGGTTGGGGGGGTCATGACTGAGCGCTCCCACTCACAACAGCCCGCTTTACTAACCAAGACCGTGTGGCCAGGAGAAGAGATATTCGGCTATAGACTCCGAGGGAAACAGGCATCACTTGTTGTTGGACAATCTTTGATGAATGAGTGTGAATTCCGGCTCAAATCAAACGCACACCTCGTTTACTGTATGAACAAAACCCTACAACTTGCACCATCACTGTCTCTATTAAACAAGTGGAGTTGATGCCATCACTCAGCATGCAGTACAGATATTTGGCAGTAAAACAATAAACATATTGATAAACTGTGAATGAATAATTTACTTCCAAAAGTAGTTTGCTTATAGAAACCCCCCCCCCCCCCCCACACACACCACCACCACCACCACCAACAACAACTGAAACTTCAGTGATGGGGAAGTTGGTGTTAGAGCTTCCCTTTACAGTTGCAAAACAACATACTTCATCTCATGGTAGCCTATACATTCTTTAGTTTGCTAGCTCCCTCTGCTGGCCAACTACAATACTGCACCTTGCTCTTATGTTGGCAAACACTTCACAGCTTGTTGGAATCTGTAGCAGCAGATCCTGCACAAAATGAAATGATGCTATTTCAACACATGTGTCTACTTTGGGAATTACAACTTTGTGTTGCTTTTCAACATGTATTTAATAACAACAGATTATGTTTTGAGAAGCCATCACTAGTGCCTGAACAGATTTTAACAATGATTGTGGGATTGTTATGAAACTCCAATGCACATGTATTGGATGTTGTTAGGGTTAAGTTTGTTAAGTTTGTTTTGATCATTTATTTGAGCCTAGATCTATCTCTGTAGGAAGAAGAGGTCAGTGAAACGATGTCCCCCCCTGTTCTACAAAACCACACAATGACCTCAATTTTCGTATATAGCTCTAGTGTGACTAAATTGTGTCAAACATAAGACCTGATTTAGTGTGCAAATACACCTTGTATTAATTGTTTACATTAGGTTAAAAAAAAAAGTAAAAATGGTGTTGTAAATGAAACCCATAACCCACACCTTCAAAAGAATATTGTCTGAAAAACGGTTACACTTGTTAAACATCTCTTTTCTGAACACATTGCAACACCATGTCAGGGAGCTTATTATACACGCCTCTCATGGGCACAAATCAAAGTCACTTTCATAAATTCAGAATTTTGCAAAATTGATTAAATCTCCCTTTTTTTCTGTGTAGACGCACAGAGCAGATATTCGGAATAATCTTTGCGTCTTATTTCACTGTACAGTATTTCAGTCATTCTATCATTTCACCCACCTAAATGACATGAGGGTCTCAGGGCTGATTCAGCAGCAAACGGTTTGTGTAGGCGCTGAGTCATGTTGTCAGAGGGCCCATGCAGATTCTGTTCCCTATATACTCCTCCTGACCACCTCTCATACCAAATGTTTTATGTCATTGGCTATGAAGTTTCCACAATATCAGGTCATTTTGCATTAAAACAGAAGAATGCAAGAACTGAAGATAAGTGTTGTGATGTTTGTTTGTTTGTTGTGTTTATTATCAGCATGAAATGTTACATGTCTATTGAATTAGTTCAGTATATTCCAGGTGTTCAGCAATTCAAACCTTAACCCATTAACCATAAAATAACGGTTATGGCCCTGGACATGATTACTCACAACAACCACATCAACTCACAGTGCAAATGATATCTGTGGTTGTATTCAGTTGGATTATCGTAAACAACAACAACATAAAGATTAATATTTACTTTTCAAGAATAAATGCAAAAAGATTACCCTAGTACTAATAGATTAATGTAAAAATACTAATTCCTAATGTGGAAAACAAAATGACCGTATCAAGCCCCCCATTTTTATTACACACATTTTACTCAATTTATCTTGATATTATTTTATAGACAGTGTAATTTATATTTCAATTACAAATGATTTTACTGAAAAAAATATAAATAATTATTGTATACTTTTTGTCATATTATGCTGTATAATAAATCTAATGCAAACACACCAACATTTTAATGTGTTATCCAAGGGGGAGCACGAGCTAAACAAACAAAGTTAACAATCAACAAAAGCAAAACAACACAGTATAAATAAATAAACACCTGAATTTGCCTTTCAAAGTAAAATCATTTGTGTATTTATGACTTTGCAGAGTTCAGTCAGCTTTGATGAAAATAAACTATTTGTGAGAACCAAAACTCTCATCTGTGATCACTGTGGCATATTGACTTCTTAATGCTCTTTATTGTTTTAAATGTTGTTGTTTTTTCGTATGAATTGTGCTAACACTTTAGATGCAGAAAATGTTCAAACATCCCCAGAAAATCACCCTATAAGGCCTCTTGTGTGTCCACAAAGGCAGACTATAATTGTTGCTTTGTGAATTCACTATAGTTTTGTAGACTATAATTGTATAGACTAGCCTATAGTTTGGCTTTAGTTTTATGTGGTAGGCTACTTGTTCATATAACTCAAAAACATACAGAATAACAAATGCTAATTCTATTTAAGGGGAGAATGTAACTATACCACTCACCATTTCCCTTTCAGCTTCTAAGATAAGACAATTTACAAAGTTTTATGAATAGTTTAATTTATATGGGAATATGGTAAATGGATTAATTTGATTTATCTTCATCTCTCTGCATGTGTGTAGAGAAACATATTTAAACATAATCCGTTGTTTATAAAGAAACGATTTTAAATAATATGCCAGCTAAAATAAAATAAAGACAGGAAATTAAAATATGGGCTTGCTTTTCTTGGGCTGATTTGAATATATTGTGATTGGAATATCAACAGGTTAATTATTTTATTCATCTTGGAGCATACCTAAAAAAAACTTTATAGCCTACTATAACAGCATGCAGAGAAGCCTTATACAAATCAGGCGCCATTGTTTACAGATTGCCCATTGAAACCTGTCCATTATTTTTAAATATTTTTTTACCCCTCCCTCCCCCCTTTACCATCAGTGCAAACTTATAGCCTGTATGTCTGAAAGCCGACTATTGTCACTTTCCCAATATATAAATACCATGTTATTTTAAAGGATGTTGAAAACAGCAGTGATCTTCTTCGGTCTCTTTTCCCTCTTCTTCTTCTTCTGCTTCTTCTTCTTCTGCGGGAGAGGTGGAGGAGGCTGGCTGTTTGGTGGTGTGGGATGTGGGTCGGAAGTACCGTAGTTGATGTATGCTAATGGGGGAGTTGGGGGTTGTAGCTAGATATTTACGTTCAGTGGGAGCCGCCCTTCATTCACCCACATGGTTACCAACTGGTCGCCTTCGTTCGCGCCACTTTCCCGATCACCTCAATCATTTTTTACTAACCCTAGCCGCGGTCTGATTGAACACACGGTCGGCTCGGATTTTACTTTACATTTCGCCTCCGTCCGCCGGTGAAAAAGTTTTCGGGATAGTTGCGTATTATTTCCCTCTTTGTCGGCAAGAGTACACGGCAGCCCCAAGCAAGTGAGCGAAGATGGTGGATTTCGCTGGTGAGTGTCTACGGGAGCGCATGTTTATCGGCAAGGAAGTCGGGTTTTGGTTGTTTTTATTCTCTTGTTTTGGTGCCGGAATTGATTAAGTGTGCGTATTACGTGTGTTTTTGCGTGCCTGATCACCTCGTGGAGAGAAATATCGCAAACATTTGCACATAATTGCTAGGTTGGCGATGAAAACAGCGTAACGTGAGGCGCATGGCAGCCCCTTCAGCTCCACCATCGAGGGGAATGAGGGAGATTTGAAAAGCTGCGGAGCTTTTCTCCGCTGTGCTTTAGCAACTAGTTGAAAAACATCTACGCCTGTGATATTCTTCCCCCGTCTTTGTATAAAGGTAACCGTCCGAAATGTGCAAAGTAAGTTTGTAAATCTGGTTAATTTGCTGCTCGGTCTCGAGTGCATTGGTGTGTGAGTTAAAGTGCCCCCCAGAACAAAGCAGCAGCACATGGGGCAGTTTTAGGCCGCGCGTTTTAGCTGGCTTAGCCTAGCCTAGCCACATAACTTGTGCTAGTTGTTTTGCAGGGTAAACACAACCCTATAGATTAATAAGGCGGGCGCTGCGTTAAAATATTAAATGGCTCGACAAGTGCGGCAAATCCAACTGGGTAACGTTAGGCCACGTGCTGTATTTTAAAACAAATGTGTGCTCGTTTGTTGTGGCTAAGCTAACGTGTTAACGTTGTTTGATAGCTAAGTCAGTGTCGTCAAACATTTCTCTAACAAACCAGATGTGAAAATTAGCCAGCTAACTACTGAGAAACACATTGGTTGTTCCTCGGTCATCTCCAGCGTGTGTGAGGATAGCTGTAGTGAATGCGACAGGCCAGATGGGAGATGGTTTACCATGTTTTCATCGGGCTAGTGCCAAGTTTTAGCTAGCAGCAGCATGCTACCGTACTGCTGCTGTTTAGACACTGCTAGCTTCTGCTCGTAGCTAACGTGACGTTAGCATTGCTTTCTAGAAGCTCCGACATTACAGGCCGCACTAGAAACAGCGCGTACTTTTAACTTGCATGTGTAGTGCTGTGTTTTGCATTTAACTTGGTGGTTTTAAAGTCGTTTATGCTAAGGTTGGCGCACTTCGAGGCGCCATGTTAAAAAAGACGATGGGGGAGGGGTGAACAACACTCGGGCAGAATGTGCTCTTCTGCGCACGCGCGCTGCTGTCGCAGGAAACGCGGGCCGCAGGCTGCGCAACTCATTCATGTTTTCTCTTCAGTGACCTCGTGGTGCTTCAATAAATCACAACATCCTATTCTTTAATCGGCAAAGCGTCCATTTCTCTCTGCCTACCGGTACTAATGCGGCTCACAACTGTTAGCGGGGTGCAAACAATTTGTTTTTAGATGCATTATATACATTATATTTTGTAAGAAATCACAACCCATGCTGGAGCCTGTTAAAGTATGTAACTTGTTGAAATGTTAGAAAGTCGCGCTGATTATCTTTATGACCTGTCGTATATATTTTTTTCATTACAGGATGTGCATGGAAGTGGAGACGCCAGGAGCAAGTTTCAACAGGGACCCGGTGTGGCTGTGTTTTTCCTCATGGAAATATCATCTCTCCCTTGGATGTTGGTCGGATGCAGCAGACATGCTGTAATCAAGTCTTTGTATCGCCAAAGTGCTTACAGTGCAGGTAGTTCTATGCAATACCTACTGCAGTGGAGGCACTTCTAGCGATACCCTGACAATGATTTGCAATTTTTTTGCTTCGACGTTATGTTTCATTTGATGTTATATTTCATTCGAAGTACTGTCTTTGTGCTAAGGTGCATCTAGTGCAGATAGTGAAATAGACTAGCACCTACTGCCCTAAGTGCTCCTTCTGGCATAAGGGGCTGTGATACGCGCCACTTGAACAACACCTCCAATTTCCAATTGGTCATAATAATTTCTCGCAGTTCTCTGCTAGTTTTGCATAGTTGCACTACAAGAATAGATGAGTTGTGCAAATCTATGCAAAACTGATGGTGGCCTGCTTGCTCCTCCACCTTGTTTGATTATTGGGTTTTTGGGACCGCTGGGTGTCACATCGCCCACACCCGGGTTCCATAAACACACATCCATTTTTACGCCCATGTTGAAACCAGGATTGTATGCCAGCCCTCGACAAGTGACCTCAGTTTCAGCAGTGCTAAAGTGCTTATAGTGCAGGTAGTGTTTTTATCCAATCTACTGCAATGTAAGCACTTGAAGTACTTCTAACTGCATCTTTCTCAAGCTCAGGCGACCCCCGAAGCGGAGGAGGAGGAGGAGGAGGCCGCAACCTGTTTATTGTTATTCCCGGTCAGTTTTGCTGGTTTGCATTCAGCTTTAACTGATGTTCGCTGTGCAAATCCATGCAAAACTGACTGGGTTGACTTCCACGCTGACAAAGAGCTCTTCAGTGGGGATTCTCATTAAGATTGTCTATGCGATATATAATAATGCTAATTGTATGTTGTGTGTCTTTTTTTTGTTAACTACAACTATGTTTATTTGATGTTTTAGGTGTCTTAGAGCTATCCCTTCCTATGCAGGTGGGGATAAGTAGCAATGCTGTGCACCTCGAGGTATTGCACTTGTCCCGGCCTGTGCAGGAGTGAGGAGATGGAGCCACCGTTGACCGTTGACCTTGTATATGTTGACACGAATATGTGCTGTATTGTGGAGTTGTCGGGGGCCAGTTTGTTGTCATTGTGAAATTATGTTTTCTATGAGTTTGCAAGTATATAACTTGTTACCCAATCATGTAATGTAGTTTGAAAATGAAATTAAATTGGACTAAATTGGCGGACTTATCTTCTTGAGGATTTGTTATAATGTATTAGAATAGCACTTGTATTTTATTGAAATCAAATCACTAAATAGGTTGGCAATTCAAAGGTATGAAGTTCATGCTAGAACGGGCACACCCTTGTCTTATTTTGTGCCGAATGGCGTGCACCTAAATGTATTTGGTATCCTGTCAGGGCCTGGCCACTGGTTTTTAGCCGTTTTGCTTGAGTTCTCATTTTGCCTTTTTTTTGCCTGCAATACTTACACTGTATTGGGTCCCTTTTAATACAATTAGGATTCCTCTTGGGGAAAAAGACAATCAGGACTAGAATAGAAAAAAAGCTCCACCTGCAACAACCTACATTAAGTGCAAGCGATGTAATCTGAAATATACAGTGATGCCAGTTAGCCTAGAGTCAAATGCTGTCCATGTTCGATTTTAGACGAAGACGTTCAGGTTTGTTCTCCGCCATCACATTGTTGATTTATGTTGTAAAGAAAAAAAGTCCTTTTTGATGGGTGCACAAACCGAATAAGGTTTGGGTAACAACTTGCTGCCCTTTTGCAACCAGTAAACCAGATTTTCCCAGCACTTTTCTGAAATCTGATGAGTGTAACACTGTTATGTGTTGACCACCTTTGGCACCATATCTAAGGGCAAATATGTAAAGTGTGTCACATGATCTTCCAGACTCACCAAAAGTCTGCTTAAACAGGCAAGATTGACACGTACTGGGACTCATGCTGACATCATGGATCACATTTCGGTTTTGGAAGTCGTGTATTAAAATGGTGTGTGTATGAGGTGAACTCTTCAAGGGTCCTTTGATAAAGCTTTTAGACCACAGAACCACAGCTGGTCATGTTTTTGTCTCAAAGCTTCCTATCGGAACAGAAACGCTATCCTTATTTACAGTCCTGCATAATCTTTCATACTGTTGGTGGAGAGTGAAACCTGTGATCTGAACAGTCAGTCTCTTTAGTGCTAAAAAGTAGAGAATATGAATGTGAAATTAAAACATCCTTATTTTGCAGCTGGAGGCTCCCCTGAGTCCATTGAATGTTTGGGAAATAGCCTGCTGTAATAACTTGAATTATAGACCGAACAGGTACCTCTACTTCTGAGGTTATGATTTGTGTGATGTGGTTTCATGGGGCCTGCTTTGTGCTTATAAAAAGTAAAAACATCCCATCCCACAAACTTGTACAAATGGAAAGCAGAGGGTCCACTAATTTCAGTTCCTACAATAAGTCCTGGAAACGTGTTAAATTCTGTTGTCTAAACGCGAGGCCTTAAACGGGTTTGCAAACTGTTGAATACAGAATCTGAAGTTTGAAACTCGATGCCTGCAAATTGCTGCGGTTCCTCAGTGCAGCTGTTTTCCCCCGTTAGAAGAACACAGACCAACTTATATCCTGGTATGTCGACACTTGTTTTCATCTTCATATCCCCCCCCCCCCCCAGTTGCGCAACATAAATATATACTTGATTCAAACTGTCATTAAACATAGGGCTTGAAAAGGCTTAAATTGGGAGTTGCTGGGACGTGCAAGCAGCCTGGCTTCTCCGCTAGATGGCGCCGTCCTGCCGCTGGCCGCGAGAGGTGCGCAGCTGCGGTCTGCAGGTATGGTTGGTACCGCCTCGGCGCTCTCCGCTCCGGGCCAGCCAACATGCTGTCTGCCTGGAAACACTCTTATTACACTCCGCACCGCACCGCAGCAACTTTCTGTGGCTTTGAAGTATCTGGAGCGTTTCCTTCACCGCGTCTGTCCGTCTGTATTTTCTGTCTGTCTGTCCAGGAAGCAGATAGACTGGTCACCGCTGACTTGTGAAAGCTGAAGTGTGGATGGAGGAAGCCCACCTGAGCAGACCAGACCAGTCGAGCCTGGCTGGAGGCTGCGTTTAGTGGGAAGAAGCCCTGCGGTGTGAAGCTATACTACGACCAAGTTCCCCCAAAAGGCCATTGATTCGTGTGGCACACGCGGCTGTATTTGTGTTATCATAATAATGGGTGTGCTGCTGTGGACGAACTGCGTTTTCCTCCTGGCTTGTTGCGCTGGATTAAGTTTGGGGAGCCCGAGGAGCTGCGACGAAGTGCGCAAAGTTTTCGAACTGCGGCAGATTGGACCGGTGAAATTATTGCCTTTCAGCCCCAAACCAGGTATGTTGTTGGAAACATGTCATTGCCAGATGGTTAAAAAAAAAATATATATATATATATATATATAGCACCTACTTGCATGTGTCACAGTGTGATTGATGTGGGTTTAACTGATGGGGTGAAATATCTTTAGGGTGGTTCATAAACCAATCAATAACAATTTATGTCCTAGGTACGAATCCCCCCCATTTGCATCCTCTGCCTAGCATAGAGGTGTCAACACTGACCGTGTATGAAGGAAAGTCTGTCAAGTTAATCAACATAATACCATTTTGCATCGCATCATGGAACTGAAAGAGTAACCCAAAATGTAGGCTACCTATTAGTCCTGTAACCTACTAATAATTTTCACAGTCACGTTCAGCCTTATTCACTCTTCAGTTTAGCAGTTTTCAAATAATACAGACTGAATTTTTGTTTTTGCTCCTAGCTTGATTTTCAGTAGCTTTTGTGAATTATAAATGAGAGAGAGGCATGGGACCACAAACTAGGACAAATAGGCCTATTGAAAATGAAAACACACATTATGAAAACTTAAATTTAGAAGTGGGTGTGTGCAGCATGTATGCTGTATAATTCAATCATACACAGTCTAATATTGACATTCGGAGAGAGCTCAGCTGTAATGCAATCCAACTGAGATTACAACTTTTTGTATGAGGCTATTAGTAGCCTAATAGAATTTAAAATACCTTTACAGTTTATTACTAATGGTGCAAACATGTTGACATCACTGTAACTGCACCCTCGCTCTTCTGAGTAATATCTCAACTTTCAGAAAAGTCAAGTGCAGTTTGTGTTCAGTAGTCTACTATGTAAGATTGATCATAACTGTTCAATTTGAAACGTAACAGGGTGGATGATATTGTGTGTGTTTCTGTGTGTATTTTATGTTTTGGGGTCTTGCTGTGTTCTCCCTGCACAGCAGAAATAGGTCTGGAGAGATCAGTTTGTGATTTCCACTGCTGGTCACCCAATTCTTTGTGCTGTATCAAACGTAACGGCAGACGAAAGGTAGAATTCATCCGTGTTGTTTACTTCCCTGCAGCCTCCTTCACTTGGCTAGCAGATTGTTAGAATAAAACTGTTTGTCTGTTTTAACGCTGTAAAGCTAGGGAATAATGCTTGTGAGACTACTTGGTGGTTGTGACAAAAAAAGAAAACCAACTCTGGGTCCTTTGGCATTCTAAAGTAGATGATAAGTGGCTTGTCGGGATAAATAGGAATTATTTTGTGTAAAGTTTGGTCAAACTGGCTTCACTCAACGTGCTGAACACCACCCATCATATAGTACCACTTGATAACGCTCGACAAGGTTTGAGGGGAATTATGTGTGTTTTTGTGTTTTTTTTAATGTGGGCTATTACTGACTGGAATGCCTGGTAGGAAAGACCAGATTTTGGATGTTGCTGCTCTCTGTGTCGACTCTATCGACCACAAGCTGAAGCTACTCCCCTTTCTCCTGCTTCTTCACCCCCTTCTGCTGCCTGCCACTGTGAGGAAACAGATTCGCCAGACGGAAAACCCTCAGATGCCTCCTAAAAACCTCGAGTTAACCCTCGCCAGGCCGTCTCTGAGCCCGTTCAGCCAGGCTTTTCAATCTCCACGCTCTTTCTGTTGGAGATGATGATAGAGCTGGGAACAGGGAAGGTATTTTGGAATCTCATTCTTGGAGATGTTTTGCCTAGTTCTTTTATATGGGCCTACTATAGTCCCCTTCTTTGTTGGACGTGTCTGTTGAGTGTTCAGGCCGTGGGGTATTCTTAAGCAGTGATAAGCCCCCGGGTCAGTGGCCACCGACTCTATAAACACACCCGCTACTGTTTAAAAACGGCACCTCCACTGACCTCGCTGGTAAGCTCACACAGCTGAGAGATCTTTTAAGTCCAAAGGCAGACTTGACATACTCATATAGCCGTCGTTTGAAAGATGCACCCAATTCCCAGTTGGATTATTAACACACTGGTCTTTTTGAAATTCAAAAGATGAGGTAATGGTAGACAGTGTCGGGCAAGTTACACAGTTGGGCAAGTTAAGTGTAATCAGTTACTTATTTCTCCTCTATACAATGACTTTACTTATTACTTGGTATCAAAAGTAATTACTTATGTTACTCGTTACATTACTATATTACTTTCGTTACCCCCCCTTCCATAAAAGTGACGTGCAACCTGTTTAGCCAGCTTCTTTGAACTAAATCCACTTTATTGGAACAATATACAGGAGGAGTCAACAATCAGCCAAGTTACATTTTTATTTATTTGCCTACCTACTAGGACAAAAAATGAATCGCGTTCTGGCAACGCAGCAGTCTCGCTTAGCCAAACCTATCTCCACACTTCCTTTAGCCCTGTGCCAGCGCTAATCTGACAAACCTATAAATTTAAATGTCAAGCACGTTCGCGTGGAAACAAGCTGAGCCTAAAATCACAAATCAGAATGAGGGGGTCCCCGGTATATTTTCTATCTTATAAGGGGTCCTTGGCTGAAAAACATTTGAGAACCTCTGCCTTACACTACTAGTTACTGGGGAAAGTAATGCAATTACAGTAACTAAAGTTACTGTAGCTTTAGTTACTGCCCGACATTGACATTGGCTTGTCAACACAGTGATCGCAGATTATCGCGCATGTTTTCAGAATGTACTTCTAAGTGTGTATATATAGGCCTGTGAGGAATAACTTGCAATAATAATCCAGTTCCCAGGAATCTGAGAGAGCTCTTTCTATGTTTGACGATGCTGTCTGCCTGATTAAAAAAAAGTTCAGCAGTTCAGCTGAAAAACGCAGCAAAGTCAGAAGTCTGTCACCTTGACCGGAGGCGTCTGTCTGAAGTGTTCAAGTGGAAATAGTTCTGGGAAGCGTTTAGGTTAGAAAAGCAGGACCTGGGGCGCTTTCATGTTGTCTTCTTATCTAAGGAGAGTGGAAATTCCTCCACGTGTGCCATCACACAGCCCTGCTCCCTCCTCACTGATAGTGTCTTTGGCAGCAGCTCCCGACACTCTGCCTCAGCTTGTCTGAGAGAGGCCTTTCGCCCAGTTTGAGGTCCCCCTTTTAAAGATGTTTTGATTGTCCCCTATGTGCGCCGCAGATTGCTTACATTTGTACGCAGTGGAAAAATCGGAGGCATCACTTTGTTGTTGAGGCGATATAACGTTTTGATGCGGATCTCCCCGCTCGAATCTGCCCTGTTTTAAGTTCTCTCGCTCCACTAAAGCATGTTTTAACTTGTACAGTGCAAGAAAAACATGGCTAGTGTATCCCCGACGCCACTCTGGTCTATTCTATAAACGGTTTTGGATATGTGCTGTCATTTTGGCTTTGAAATTATTTAATAAGATTGGCATCAACTGCTGATGTTTCACACACACATATATAGATAATTTCTCCATATTTTGTGACATTTTGAGATCTTCCATCTTGCTCTCCTTTATCCATAGCTAATTTTCTCTACATGCTGCTCAATGCTTTTCAGAGTCTGTTGACAGAAGGAGAGCGGGGAAACACCCTGGACAAGCCTCCAGTCTATCACAGGGGATAATACACATAGTCAGACTAACAATCATATTTTCATACCTATGGGTAATTTAGAGTCTCCAATCCACCTGACTTGCACGCCTTTGGAATGTAGGGAGGAAACTCGAGCACCCTGAAGGCAACACGCGGATTCCTCACAGAAAGGGCCGCGGATCGAAGCCTCAATCCTAGTCCAGGGAATCAGCCTAAATATACTGTTTCACGAGCACGACGTTTGATTTCAACCCACAGGGTCGGACCTGCAGGTGTGCACGTCCCGGAACCTGACCTGCTGCACCAAAAAGACGGAGGAGAGGTACCAGCTGGCCGCCCGCAGAGACATCCAGAACCTCCTGCAGACCTCCAGCTCCAGCCTGAAGTTTCTCATCTCACGCAATGTGGCTGCTTTTCAAGGTCAGAGGGGGGTCACACTCCATACAGTTAACGTGTCATGTGTGCTGAGATAGGAGCGCAAATGTTTACGCGCATAATTGTTATGTGTGCGGACGCCGTGTGGGTGTTTGTATCTGAGTCTGTGTGTGCACCTAGGATTTAAGGTTTGTGTGGGCGCTGTAAAAGCAGTGGACCAGACCAGTCGGTGGTGTGTGTGTGTGTGTGTGTGTGTGTGTGTGTGCATGTGTGTGTGCATGTGTGTGTGCATGTGTGTGTGCATGCGAGCGTAGTTGAGGCTCCACTCCAGAGCAAACAGAGCAGGGTCTGTCCTCCTTCCAGAACTACCACTACACTCTGATCTGGGATGAGATAGGTTGGACTCAGGAGGTTCCCCTGTAGGGGTGGATGTCTAACAGGGAAGTGCCAGGGCCAATTACAAATACTATCTCACCCAGTCTCTCTGCCCTGTCTTATCAAAGCACAATGAATTGTATTTATGTTGGCACGTTTAATTACTTAAACCTCATCAACAAGCGTTTCAGAAGTAGGTATACATTTTTATTTTGGTAGTCAAAAGTTCATACACATTTTCTTTATTCTTTACTCATAGTAAAGACATTAAGACTAGGGAAACAAGTGGAATGTGAAACAAATCAAAACGATCTTATATTTTAGATTACGGTAGTTAATGTAGCCACACTTTATATATTATATATATATATATATTTTTTTTTATATTTTTATATTTTTTCAAGCCGTAAGCCTTTAGTTCAAAATGACTTTGAAGTAAATGAAAAACATAGTACATTCAATCAGGTGAGTCCAAAACGTTTGACTTGTCGTGTCTATACATTATTGATGGCCTATGTATTATTAAATATTCCTTCTGTTTCCAGGTACAACTGTTGTTTATGGGCTATTGAACATTGAATTATTTAGTTTAAAAACGACTAAAATTACACAGCTTTGTTTTTCATTACTTCTGAAAATTGTGTCCCCACCTACTTTTCAAACGGTGTGTGTGGTTTGTACCCAGTTTATCAACTTGCTCCACTGTAGACGTTTTAAAATCTCTCTTAACTACAGTCATCTTAAGATAATCACCATCATCACTGTCGTTGCCACCGTCACCACCTCCATATTTCAGTGCGTTGAGGTCAGGCCCATAAACAGGGCTGCTCTGCTAAACTGGTCATCTCCTCCCTGGGTTATTCTTCATTCATCTCCTCCATCCTCTCAGCCTTCAGCAGTGAGTGACAGCTTCAACAGTTGACTCAACAGGCAACGACTTGCCTCTGTGTGTGTGTGTGTGTGTGTGTGTGTGTGTGTGTGTGTGTGTGTGTGTGTGTGTGTGTGTGTGTGTGTGTGTGCGTGCGTTCCCCTCCCTGCCTTGTGTGGGGATACTTCTCCCAGTCTCGCTGATCGCCGTCATACAACCGGCTCAAATAGAGAGCCCCAGGAACGAGTCCGGAAATCATCGATGCTAACACCCCTGGTTCTTCACTGTTTTCGCCTATGGGGTTTTTGAATGGGTTTTTGGGCAACGCAAGCTTAATCAAACGCGAACCAGTGTTTAGTAATATCATCTTCACACATGAGGGCCACTTTTATGAGTTTTGAAGCTTTTAAATGAGACTACACTGTTAAGTCGACGGGGATATATACGTCAATAACGTCATCACTTCAAAGGACGAACACGGAAATTCTCTTTCCCTCACCTGGTTCAGCCCGGGGTAATCAGTGCACAGCAGCGCACACATCAACAACACTCCAGGTTGAGTGGTGACGTGACGGGGAAGCCTATGCGACACTGTCTGTAGTTCTGGATTAGCTTAGCTCGAGCTTTTTACTTCTAGGGCTCGCATTTACGCTTCAAAACTCATGAAAGTGGTCCTCGTGTGTGAAGATTATCCGGCTGAACACTGGTTCGCGTTTGATTAAGCTTGCGTTGCCCAGAGACCTTATTTGAAGCATCGCGGCAAAAACCCATTCAAAAATCCCACAGGCAGAAACGGTGAAGAACCAGGAAGTCCGGGACCTCCGCATTTCCGACTACAAAAAAACGTCATCCCTGGGGCTCTCTATGGGTGGGCTTCTTCTTCACATGCGGAGAGATGATGACTCAAACGTACAGTCTGAGACATACTGTATCATTAAACCAATTCACTTTAACCATCGCTCTTCAGCTTAAAGACATGGCTGTTCTTCTCCTCCTACTCAACTCAAATGAGTTATAGGAGCTCTCTGCGTGAACACAGTGTTTTAGGTGCGGTCTGCACGGGGGCATTGCCCTGTCTTTCTTCTCAGATGTTTCATGCTTCTGATCTGTGTCTCAGGCTTCAAAGATGAATTCAATTCATTCAAGAACTCTCGTCGTAGATTTCACCATTTATTGCATCAATGGAAATACAGTTATGTTTGAGTTACGTTGAAAGCTCTGCTCTTTACAGAAGATGCTCCTCCCTGAACCGGCCCAGCAGCACCAAGCTACGCCGAGCAGGGCGGGCAGCAAAATCCCCCCCCATACAAGATTCCAGATTAATTTAAAGCCATCGTGAGTGAACAGAGGGAGCCTAAGCAAGACATGGAATACACGTTCAACTTTTTCGAGCCATGCAGACTCTTGAGCTAGAATTCACGTTTAGCCTTTGAGCCAGAAAGGTGGAGGCTGGGGTGCCGTGGTGGAGCTAGAAAGGTGGAGGCTGGGGTGGTGGAGGCAAAGCATTGCCAGCAGCAGCAGCAGCGGGGTGAAGCAGCATAGGTGCAGCAAAGATCAGAGTGAGAGAGGAGGCCGTATTTAAACGGACCGCCTGATTGTGAGAATGGCTGTGATTGGTGAATGAGCAATGATCCAATCAGCGGGCTGACAGCTGGTTACAGCTAGGGGGCGTAGCCAGCGTATGACTTCCGTGTCTCAAATGAACTAACGCCAGGCTTCATTATTCACAATCCAGAGATGGGGACTTGGACTTGCGACTTGGACTCGAGTTGCAGTTAGAGACGTACACACAGTGACGACTTGATTTGGGACTCGTCCTCAAAAGACTTGAAACTGGACTCAGACTTGAGATTACTCGTGAACAATCTGTACTATTATGATTATGATTATGATTATTTTTATTTATTTATTTATTGATGGTGCATTAACATTAAGTAAATGTCTCCTAATAATAAAGGCAACTAATCAATGCTGATACTGTATGCTAATAGATAGAGGAGAATTCCTTAGTTTTAGCTATGCTATGCTAGCTAAGCAGACCGGATGGCATGCACCAGATGATAGAACACTCATCCATAAAGAGACTTGACTTGGACTTGTGACCAAAGACTTGAGACTTGACTTGGTTTTGCCCCTCAAAGACTTGAGAAGACTTGAGAATTGACTCTAGCTCAAAGACTTGAGACTTGACTTGGACTTGCAAAAAATCAGCATCTCTGTCAGAATCTATGGTAAAGTTTCCACATCACCTCTAAAATACTCTGCTAACGCTGCAAAGGTCGCTGGCCTTGTGAAAGTGTGAAGTATTTTTAACGTGTGGTGTATGTAGGCTCCTCTTTAAAAATATAAACATGTCTTTTTCTGCCTGCTGCTGAAACCCTCTCGTAACAATTTTAAAGACCCGTCAAAATAGACAGTTTTTGGCCAAACGGTCAAATAAGGCGACACGAAGAACGAGCTGTTTGAAAATCATTAAAAAAGGAGCGGCACTCACACGGTTTCACTCACACGGTTTCATCCCTGGAATGGCTGCTGCCAGTTAGCATTCCTGCCAAAGCAAACAGAGTTCCCTGTCAACATCTCCTCTCATCAGTCAACACCCTCACCGGCTGCTTCCACAACACAAGAGGTCTAACATGACTCTGACTCTGACACGAGTTCTGCTACGTGTGGAATGACTATATAACACAAGAGTATAGTGACTGTATACGTCGCAGCGTCAGTATGATAGAATACTGGATTTATTAAGCCGTCATGAAGTGTTCCCAAGGTATTTTCATGATTTATTGAGTGTTTCTTCCTGATACTTATTAGTCACCTTCGATCGATCGATCTATCGATCTATCGATCGATCGATCGATCGATCTATCTATCTATCTATCTATCTATCTATCTATCTATCTATCTATCTATCTATCTATCTATCTATCTATCTATCTATCTATCTATCTATCTATCTATCTATCTATCTGAGTCAGACTATGTAGATAACCATCACAGTGGTACTTTGCATTTGGGGAAAACGGACTTGTAGTGGACCATAAGTGAAAGAATTAGCACGACAAACAAAATGTCCTTTTCTACATTTTCACTGTCGGAAAGTTGTTGCTGCCGTTTCAAGGTAGAGCTGTGAACATCGCTGTCCCAAGTAAATGTTGTAAACATTTTAGACTCATGGCATATGAAGTGTGTTTGACACACACACACACACACACGCACGCGCGCGCACACACACACACGCACATGCACAGAGAGAGAGAGAGAGAGAGAGAGAGAGAGAGCCACCCACATGGCATTGTTCAGTTTTGCCATAGAGATTGCAGAGGGCCAAAGTAATTAGTCAAGAAGCCCCTTCGTCAGAGGGAGAAAACTCCGTGCGGCACCATACATACGGGAAGCATGGAGGGACAGAAAGGCCTGGCAGTTTCCTGCATCTTAATAGAACGGACAAAAAAGAATCGTTTTTTTTCTGTTCGAGTGTCTGTGGACATAAAAGAAGTACACGTCAAGCATTTAATGTCTTTCCTATCTAGGCAGCGCTCAATGATGCCGAATTAATGAGGGCGAATTGTTGTTGTATTCATCTTGTGTGATTGAGAGTTTTGGGGAGCTTTCTTATTCTAATGTCCATGGAAAAGAGCCAATACTGTTACAAATGTGGACATCTAAATGTTTCAAATCACTCTGAAATCTAAATCGTAGTTAAAATAAGTGGCTAAGTGGGAGCGGTGTCTGCCATTGTGACGGAAGTGATGTCATCAGTGAGGTCATCAGTGATGTCACTTGAGCAATTGTGAGGTCATCAGTGATGTAATAAATCCTTCCTGGCTGAGGCGATGTATATAAGTGGTAGGAGTACATGGCCAATTATGGCATATTTCTACATTGAACCTGAGTTACCCCCAGCAACGATGAGCTTCTGCTATCCCATAAGCCACTCCTGTGGAGTAGAGGATGAAGAGGGGGGTCAGAAAAACAAGTCCTCCTTAACATTCAGTCTGCGAGCAATTGGCAGTCTGCACTCTAACTTGAGAGACAACACAGAACATGTACAGTGCATAATACATTACTTTACAGCCACAGACAGGAAGACACCAGAGTTAAAAGAGACAACACAGAACATGTACAGTACATAATACATTACAGTCACAGACAGGAAGACACCAGAGCTAAAAGAGACAACACAGAACATGTACAGTACATAATACATTACAGTCACAGACAGGAAGACACCAGAGTTAAAAGAGACAACACAGAACATGTACAGTACATAATACATTACAGTCACAGACAGGAAGACACCAGAGTTAAAAGAGACAACACAGAACATGTACAGTACACAATACATTACAGTCACAGACAGGAAGACACCAGAGTTAAAAGAGACAACACAGAACATGTACAGTACACAATACATTACAGTCACAGACAGGAAGACACCAGAGCTAAAAGAGACAACACAGAACATGTACAGTGCATAATACATTACAGTCACAGACAGGAAGACACCAGAGCTAAAAGAGACAACACAGAACATGTACAGTGCATAATACATTACAGTCACAGACAGGAAGACACCAGAGTTAAAAGAGACAACACAGAACATGTACAGTACATAATACATTACATTACAGTCACAGACAGGAAGACACCAGAGTTAAAAGAGACAACACAGAACATGTACAGTGCATAATACATTACAGTCACAGACAGGAAGACACCAGAGTTAAAAGAGACAACACAGAACATGTACAGTGCATAATACATTACATTACAGTCACAGACAGGAAGACACCAGAGCTAAAAGAGACAACACAGAACATGTACAGTACATAATACATTACAGTCACAGACAGGAAGACACCAGAGCTAACAGAGACAACACAGAACATGTACAGTGCATAATACATTACAGTCACAGACAGGAAGACACCAGAGTTAAAAGAGACAACACAGAACATGTACAGTGCATAATACATTACAGTCACAGACAGGAAGACACCAGAGTTAAAAGAGACAACACAGAACATGTACAGTACATAATACATTACAGTCACAGACAGGAAGACACCAGAGTTAAAAGAGACAACACAGAACATGTACAGTACATAATACATTACAGTCACAGACAGGAAGACACCAGAGTTAAAAGAGACAACACAGAACATGTACAGTACACAATACATTACAGTCACAGACAGGAAGACACCAGAGTTAAAAGAGACAACACAGAACATGTACAGTACACAATACATTACAGTCACAGACAGGAAGACACCAGAGTTAAAAGAGACAACACAGAACATGTACAGTGCATAATACATTACAGCCACAGACGGGAAGACACCAGATTTAAAAGAGACAACACAGAACATGTACAGTACATAATACATTACATTACAGCCACAGACAGGAAGACACCAGAGTTAAAAGAGACAACACAGAACATGTACAGTACATAATACATTACAGTCACAGACAGGAAGACACCAGAGCTAAAAGAGACAACACAGAACATGTACAGTGCATAATACATTACAGCCACAGACGGGAAGACACCAGATTTAAAAGAGACAACACAGAACATGTACAGTGCATAATACATTACAGTCACAGACAGGAAGACACCAGAGTTCAAAGAGACAACACATAACATGTACAGTGCATAATACATTACATTACAGTCACAGACAGGAAGACACCAGAGTTAAAAGAGACAACACAGAACATGTACAGTGCATAATACATTACATTACAGCCACAGACGGGAAGACACCAGAGTTAAAAGACAACACAGAACATGTACAGTGCATAATACATTACAGTCACAGACAGGAAGACACCAGAGCTAAAAGAGACAACACAGAACATGTACAGTGCATAATACATTACAGCCACAGACGGGAAGACACCAGAGTTAAAAGAGACAACACAGAACATGTACAGTGCATAATACATTACTTTACAGCCACAGACAGGAAGACACCAGAGTTAAAAGAGACAACACAGAACATGTACAGTGCATAATACATTACATTACAGTCACAGACAGGAAGACACCAGAGTTAAAAGAGACAACACAGAACATGTACAGTACATAATACATTACAGTCACAGACAGGAAGACACCAGAGTTAAAAGAGACAACACAGAACATGTACAGTACATAACACATTACAGCCACAGACAGGAAGACACCAGAGTTAAAAGAGACAACACAGAACATGTACAGTACATAATACATTACAGTCACAGACAGGAAGACACCAGAGTTAAAAGAGACAACACAGAACATGTACAGTACACAATACATTACAGTCACAGACAGGAAGACACCAGAGTTAAAAGAGACAACACAGGACATGTACAGTACATAATACATTACAGTCACAGACAGGAAGACACCAGAGTTAAAAGAGACAACACAGGACATGTACAGTGCATAATACATTACAGCCACAGACGGGAAGACACCAGATTTAAAAGAGACAACACAGAACATGTACAGTGCATAATACATTACAGCCACAGACAGGAAGACACCAGAGTTAAAAGAGACAACACAGAACATGTACAGTACATAATACATTACAGCCACAGACAGGAAGACACCAGAGTTAAAAGAGACAACACAGAACATGTACAGTACATAATACATTACATTACAGTCACAGACAGGAAGACACCAGAGTTAAAAGAGACAACACAGAACATGTACAGTACATAATACATTACATTACAGTCACAGACAGGAAGACACCAGAGTTAAAAGAGACAACACAGAACATGTACAGTACATAATACATTACATTAGAGTCACAGACAGGAAGACACCAGAGTTAAAAGAGACAACACAGAACATGTACAGTAGATAATACATTACAGCCACAGACAGGAAGACACCAGAGTTAAAAGAGACAACACAGAACATGTACAGTAGATAATACATTACAGACACAGACAGGAAGACACCAGAGTTAAAAGAGACATCACAGAACATGTACAGTACATAATACATTACAGCCACAGACAGGAAGACACCAGAGTTAAAAGAGACAACACAGAACATGTACAGTAGATAATACATTACAGCCACAGACAGGAAGACACCAGAGTTAAAAGAGACAACACAGAACATGTACAGTACATAATACATTACAGCCACAGACAGGAAGACACCAGAGATAAAAGAGACAACACAGAACATGTACAGTACATAATACATTACAGTCACAGACAGGAAGACACCAGAGATAAAAGAGACAACACAGAACATGTACAGTACATAATACATTACAGTCACAGACAGGAAGACACCAGAGTTAAAAGAGACAACACAGAACATGTACAGTATATAATACATTACAGCCACAGACAGGAAGACACCAGAGTTAAAAGAGACAACACAGACCATGTACAGTAGATAATACATTACAGCCACAGACAGGAAGACACCAGAGTTAAAAGAGACAACACAGAACATGTACAGTAGATAATACATTACATTACAGTCACAGACAGGAAGACACCAGAGTTAAAAGAGACAACACAGAACATGTACAGTAGATAATACATTACATTACAGTCACAGACAGGAAGACACCAGAGTTAAAAGAGACAACACAGAACATGTACAGTGCATAATACATTACAGCCACAGACAGGAAGACACCAGAGTTAAAAGAGACAACACAGAACATGTACAGTAGATAATACATTACAGCCACAGACAGGAAGACACCAGAGTTAAAAGAGACAACACAGAACATGTACAGTAGATAATACATTACAGCCACAGACAGGAAGACACCAGAGTTAAAAGAGACAACACAGAACATGTACAGTAGATAATACATTACAGCCACAGACAGGAAGACACCAGAGCTAAAAGAGACAACACAGAACATGTACAGTGCATAATACATTACATTACAGCCACAGACAGGAAGACACCAGAGTTAAAAGAGACAACACAGAACATGTACAGTACATAATACATTACAGTCACAGACAGGAAGACACCAGAGTTAAAAGAGACAACACAGAACATGTACAGTACATAATACATTACATTACAGCCACAGACAGGAAGACACCAGAGTTAAAAGAGACAACACAGAACATGTACAGTACATAATACATTACAGCCACAGACAGGAAGACACCAGAGTTAAAAGAGACAACACAGAACATGTACAGTACATAATACATTACATTACAGCCACAGACAGGAAGACACCAGAGTTAAAAGAGACAACACAGAACATGTACAGTACATAATACATTACAGCCACAGACAGGAAGACACCAGAGTTAAAAGAGACAACACAGAACATGTACAGTACATAATACATTACATTACAGTCACAGACAGGAAGACACCAGAGTTAAAAGAGACAACACAGAACATGTACAGTACATAATACATTACATTACAGTCACAGACAGGAAGACACCAGAGTTAAAAGAGACAACACAGAACATGTACAGTACATAATACATTACATTACAGTCACAGACAGGAAGACACCAGAGTTAAAAGAGACAACACAGAACATGTACAGTAGATAATACATTACAGCCACAGACAGGAAGACACCAGAGTTAAAAGAGACAACACAGAACATGTACAGTACATAATACATTACAGCCACAGACAGGAAGACACCAGAGTTAAAAGAGACAACACAGAACATGTACAGTACATAATACATTACAGTCACAGACAGGAAGACACCAGAGTTAAAAGAGACAACACAGAACATGTACAGTAGATAATACATTACAGCCACAGACAGGAAGACACCAGAGTTAAAAGAGACAACACAGAACATGTACAGTACATAATACATTACAGCCACAGACAGGAAGACACCAGAGTTAAAAGGGGGCGGGCTAATGTGCCCATTTGTTTTGTGCAAAGCCTTCAATTAGGCATCTTTATTTGATGCAGCTGGAGAGAGAGAGACAGAGAGAGAGAGAGAGAGAGAGACACAGAGAGAGAGAGAGAGACACAGAGAGAGAGACAGAGAGAGAGAGAGAGAGAGAGAGAGAGAGAGAGAGACAATGAAGAAATGCAGAAGAATGTAGAGACAACAGTCTCCAGCACTCGGGAGACGCTGGGGAATCAAATGAGCCTATAAACGGCTACAGTATTTAAAATGTTTTTTTCCGGGGGACTCTGTGTTTCTCGCGTTTTGTGTTTCTGGTTTGAACGGCGTTTCTAGGAAACGACAAAGAAAAGGCAGTCAATGCGTTAACATAATGAGTGATGCAAATGATGTGAAAGAAGCGTTTGAGCTGTTCATTCTAGCTAGGGAGATTTCCTCCTACAGTAATGGCTCATCGTGGCCACGACATTTCAATATCTTAGATGAACCTTCTCAAAGTCATCTCACAGCGAGCTAGCAGATATCTGGGCGACTGGGGTGGAAAGAAACGACCAGAACGAAGCCAGAGTTGATGGAATAGTGTCGGGGGCAGACGCTCCTTCATGCTTTCCAGCACATAACTCCTTCTTCTCTGGTTCCTCGTCTGTCAGCATGTATCTCCCCGGGCCCGTGTGTTTGTCCTTCATTTTGTTAAAGGTTCCTGCACATTGTACCACCACAATGGCAAAAATATGCAGGCCCCGCTGAGAGCGAGGAGCGGGGGCTTCAGGGGAGACCTTTTCTCTCCTCCCACTCAGGTTTGTCTTACAGCCATGGCAACCAAACCTGTGCTGTCCCGGTCCCCCGTGGCGCCCCGGTCAAATAAAACCCTGGGCTCCTAGAAGAACCCGCTATGAATCAGCTGTTGAGATGACGAGCGCTCCGGGTTCACAGCATCAAAGGAATGCCTGTTTTCATGTGTGGACAACACTTTGATTGAAGGAAACACTTCAGAAAGGCAGCGTGTTCTGCTCCCGTTTGTCTGCTGCTGCTGCTGCTGCTGCTGACTGTGGGCCTGAAGCCAACATCTCCAGCATCTTCAGAAGTTCAGATGATAGAAGCAGTGTTCACCTCCGTGTGTGAAGGGGGTGTTATTGTGTCATAACTAGGTCAGTCACGTCAGGTTCTGCTGTTTCTGTCAGTGTCTACATGTCAAATTGCACCTGGATGACAGAACTCGGCAATCAGCACGAGAGACCTCGACATGTAGGAGTCAAACGTTGAAGGTTTTGGTGGTTATGTTTGTTTCGCAACACTACAGCTGTTAACACATTCACTGCCAACAGTTTTCTTTTTACTGTAGGTAGCTTCTGCCAAGGTTTTTTTTGAGGATTCTGGCTCATCTTTCAAGAGCCGAGGATTCTTTTCTGTTAGGATTTTGTGAACACAAAATATCTCAAAAGAACTAATAGAATGTGTGCTTTCTCTGTCTAAAAGAGTTAGTTTGTAGAGTTAGTAGTTATGTAGGCATTAGCAGTTGAATACAGCATGGTTTCAGCGTCTGAAAATGAAAGGTGAGAAAAATGCCTTTTTGTGAAATTCGATAGAACAGTCACTTTAACCATTTATTTTTGGCATCAGTAAGACGTCAGACATCTAAACAATAGTTTTGAACAGTAATTTCCTCCATAACAGCAGGAAACCCCCCTCTCCTTCAAACTCCTCCCTCCGTGTGTGTTCTCCTCCTGCCTCCGTGGCTGCAGCGGGCGTGTCACAAGCTCGTTTCTGTTGTCTGTGCTGCCTGGCTGCCCCTCGTCGGGCGAGTCTGGATGGGCTCGCTCGTTTCTTGGGGTTTCGGTTGAGAGCTTTGATGAAGCTTTTGCGATTCTGGGCTTTATGCTGCGTGTTTCAAAGTGTGTTCCACCCAGTCTATTTTTGGAACCCCCCACCGTTGTGCGCCACCGTTGTGCTCCAGCGCGAAAGCGTTTTCGCCTACAGTATGAGAATGGCTTCCTCACGCTTTTCCCTGCAGTTTTGGCTCGGCTTTCAATAGTCTGGAGAGCACTGTCGCCACTTAGTGGGTCGGTGGAATGGGTTGTACACGTTCGGTGGCTCCCATATTTTTATAGGAGATGTAAAAGGGTTAGATCAACGTCCCACCGTCAATTTTTTTTTTTTTTTTTGACGAGTTAACTCGCCAACGGCAGTCAACCGTTGGATTTTTTTTGACGAGTCAACTCGTTGACGGCAGTGAACGTGTTAACATAAGAGGAATAGTATTGTAGTATACTGTATCTAGTAATTCCAGGAATTTGTGTGTGTGTGTGTGTGTGTGTGTGTGTGTGTGTGTGTGTGTGTGTGTGTGTGTGTGTGTGTGTGTGTGTGTGTGTGTATTTATCGCATATCTCGAGAAACGTTTGCCCGCTCTTCTTCACACTTGGCGGGTGCAGGCTATAGAGCCGCCACTCAGCTCTGTCTGAGTGCAGCAGGAGCTGTTTGCTACGAGACAGACAGACAGACAGACAAAGACAGACAGACAGACAGACAAAGACAGACAGCAGAGAGGCAGACAGACAGACAGACAGACAGAAAGACAGAGAGACAGACAGACAGCAGAGAGGCAGACAGACAGACAGACAGACAGACAGACAGATGAAGACAGACAGAGAGACATACAGACAGACAGACAGCAGAGAGGCAGATAGACAGACAAAGACAGTGACATGCAGACAGTAACTGCTTCTACGGTTCAACCCATTCGTCCAATGTTCTTCACACTTGGCGGGTATATTGCTGGGGAGCCGAGGACGTGCAGTGTCATATTTGGTGCAATTAATCAACTTTGAATAAACAAAGCAAACAGTGCTCTGTGCAGCGGGCGGTGTAGGGTGAACGGGCACTGCACTACTACTAGTCATATAAACCAGTGGTTCTCAAACCTTTTGGCTCATGACCCCTTAACCCATTGATACCTGATGCACCATTTGTGTGTGTATCCCTTTAAGACCGTGAACCGCGTGACGCGGTCTTAAAGGGATCAGTTATCAGGGATCAGGTATCAATGGGTTAAAACAAAGCGATGTGTACTTGGGTGGTGAACAGTTCATTGAAAGATTGACTTTTCCTTCTCAGGTTGTTTCTTTCGATTATCAAATATTTCACAAGAAAAAAGCAAGAATTTGAGAAAAATCTGAAAAATGACAATAATAAATTTGCGTAGTAGATTTTTTTTTCTTTTTCTACCTCCTATCCCATATATTGATCTGTTGTGGAATTGAACACTTTGAGGCTTTCGGTCTTCTTACAGGACTCCAGTAGACGCAGGCAGGCAGTCTCGCATTTGACTGGCCCCGCCTCTAATTGGAAGCTGTTATGATTGGCCCCGCCTCTAATTGGAAGCTGTGCTTTCGCGAGGAACACGTGTGGTGCTGATGATGAACGGAAGATGGAGCGGACAGGAGTGCATGCTGGGTAGTTAGCTCGTTATGCTATTTGCACTCATAAACACTTGTGTGTTTTTCTTTGTCTCTCTCTTTGAATTGAGAGCGGCGCGTAGATGAATGCCAGCGGCCCCTCCGTATATACAACAATCAGCTGTCAAATTAGCAGCGCACACTCGGCGCCGAACAAGGAGCTCCCTGTAGGGGGCGCTACAGTTCTTTTGATTTCTGCTGCTGAGAGGTTAACGTGTTGATGCATGTTGGTGTTTTTCCACTGTTTCGCTGCAGCGTTTGTCTGTTTCTCACCGCACGGCGTTCTGTCTGTCTGCTTTTATTATGTTCAAGGCTTTCATCCAGACTTATGTCAAGCTCAATTACCATTTCTCTTCATGTGGGGCGTCCCATGTGCAACCACAACGTCCTGGATTTGAATCTGGCCTGGGACCTTTGTCACATGTCACCCCCCCCCACACACACACACACACACACCCCTCTATCACCCAAATCTTCCTGTCTCTCGCTCTCTCTCTACTTTGATCTATCTAATAGGCAAACATGCCTGGTGGGGTGGGGTGGGGTGTGTGTGTGTGTGTGTGTGGGGGGGGGGGGGGGGGGGGGTAAATAGTAATCAAGTGTGATTAATTAGTGAAAATGCTTGTGAGACTTCCATATTGAAATTCAATTAGTGGTAAATTACTGACACTTGTTTCCCTTATGGTGAATTTAGCCTTTTGCAGAATGTGCAACTGTGTCTGTGGCATCGACACCGATATGACGCGATGGCCGCCTGTGCGACTGTCCGTAGGGTCCACACAGGCCCCCCGAGTGTGGAGTCATGCAACTCCAAAAACATTTTGACAACACTGACCATGTCGCTGAGATGCTGATTGCTTGGAAGTCACTTGTGCACAATTCCTCGGTCAACTTACCTGCTAAGTGCTAAAAACATAAACACCAATTAATCGTCCGTGGGCTACAGCTGAATATGTGCTTGCTCACCTATGGATTCACACCAGCGCCGACATCAACGCCTGCCACTTAGAACGAATGTGGGCCAAGGGCGTAAAGTGTGTGTGTGGTGGGGGGTGGGGGGGGCTTTGGGCAATGTGTGTCGCGGCCCCCTTGCTCGGACCACCCCCATCTTAGAAATCCTCTTTCATTTTGATGTCAACTACACGCATGCAAAGTTTAGTGACTGCATCTTGCGCGGTTTTGACGCTATCGCGTTCGCACACATCTGTCCCCAGACAGACAGACATACCTGTAAACACCTCAAAAGGATTCTGTGGTACTTCCCACTACAATAGGGGTCTCCAGGACCAACTTGGTCATGATGACACACAGACTGACAAGGTGAGTCATAAACAACACTAACAGCCTTTTATGACTAAAACGTCAGTTAGTGCCTTCACTCACTACAGAGCAGTGATGCTCAACACGAGGCTCTAGAGCAGGAATGGGCAACTTTGATGATAGAGAGGGCCACACACAAAGAATTCCTCGCTACCAGAGGGCCAGATTGTGACCGTGCACTTCCACCAGTAGCCTACTGTAACACCATCACTCCCAATTATAGCCACTAATTTGATGAAAAGGACTGGTAATCAAAGTTTATTATGTCAACATTTATATTTTTCATATTCAAATTGAGTCATTCTTCCATTCAGATGACACCAGAAACTTTGCTCTAGCTTTAAAACAGCCCGCTACAGCAATTTGATGGGGTACATGCAAGGTGCGAAATACGAGGGGTCTCGGGGGGTCCGGGATCCCTTGATTGACAGGTCAATCAAAAATAAAATATATTTGTCACTTGCAATTGTCACTAAAATGTCTTTTAAAAGCTTACTTTGTCCAGTATTCATTATTCAAATAACAAAACATGTATAACAAATAAATGCATTCATCAATCAAATAAAATAATATATACCAAACTCAAAAACACGTCAAATTAACTGCAAATTAACTTCATAAAATAAACAGAACGAAAACTCCAATATCTTCAAATAGGCAATGAAAACGTTCAGATAGGCCTGCTTTAGGCCTTTAGCTGAGAAACGCACTGACAGCTATTCTAAAAGGTGGTGGCGGCCTGCCCTGGTGGCCAGCAGTTCCCCACCAAATATATAAGAAAATAAACAAATACATAAAATGTAAACTTAATTTGAATATCAAAATATAATATCTAACATAAAAAGCAAAATTAAACAATTTATTTTAATGGCTATACAGAACTTGTGCACGTGTGTGGGGTTAGACAGAGGCGATTTGTGCTGTGTGAATTAAATGTTGCAGACATGCATTGCAGAACATTTTGTTAGTTGTATGAGGGGCCTTATTGTTAACGATATTGCCTTGGTGATGTATGTGCAAAGCCTATAATTGATTACTTGCATCAATGAAATCATATAGCCTATATGCATCTGTGACTGTGTGTAAGACTTCAGCACACTGTCTGGAGCGCTATATTAGGGGGGACCCCTGATTGCCATGGGGTATTTCGCACACTGGGAACATCACCCAAATATGTGATGTTAATCAGATTAGTAATGTTGCATGTGCAATCTGCATCCTGGATATAGTTTGTTACAATAACGTTAGCTCAAATGCTAACGTTAAACAGTATGTGGATGGACAATGCTAATGCCATTAGCGCCATGTTCTGGGTTGTACAGTAAAATAAAAACACAGATTTTGGTGGTCTAACCTAACCAAAAACGTCCGCCCTGTATATATATTTTTTTTGGGGGGTGGGGTGGGGCTGGGCGGGGGGTTATGGGATTGACCCAGGGGCCACACTGAGTGAGGTCGGGGGCCACAGGTTGCCCACCCCTTGCTCTAGAGCCACATGTGGCCCCACCCTGTATTCAGGCATGGTGCAATATCCAACACACTAACTGCTCCTTTGCCACATCAGTCCAACCAGTCTTTTTGAACCCAGGACAGATAGTGTGTTGTAAGCAGCCCTTAGTAACACTGTATCACTGACTACAGTAACATAGTGTTCCAACTTCCCTTCCAGTAAACTATCTATATTGGTCACAAATTGGCTGCTGGCCTCACACAGGGAAAATTATGTTGCTTTTTATAGGACTCTCTTTTTGGATCTTTTCTCGAAAATGAACAGTGCTGGGGGTCACTCATTACAAAAGTAACATATTACATGTAATATATTACTTTTAGCAGTAACTCAGTAATGTAACTTATTACCAATAGGATTTCAGTAATATTATACCAGTTACTTTGTCAAGTAACACAAGTTACAAATTGAGTTACTTTTTTTTTATCAAAGCATATATTTCAAATAGATACAATCATTTCCTAATCAAATTGTGTGTTTTTATGCACACACAAAAAACCCACAATAGATGACAATAACAAAGGAAAAGGATAACATTTAGAATTTTGGACACTTTACACTTCAAGACACTTGAAATTATTTTTCGGGATGGTTCCGGGGCGCCGATGTCTTTCTGCTACTGCAGTTATTTTTGGTGAAAGTAATGCAAAAGTAGTGTAATAAGTAATGAGTTACTCTACACAGACAGTAATATTGTAAAGTAACGTATTACTTTCAAATGAAAGTAACTAGTAATATGTAGTATATTACATTTTGAAAGTAACTTGCCCAATACTGAAAATGAATGATACATTCACTTCAAGAAACTCTGCTTTCTTACAGTTTTATTTCCTCAAACTGTTCTCTTTATGCATGTTCTAGTCGTGAGAAAACACCTGGTAGCCCGGGACACCACGGGGTGATGTCAGAAGAGTTTGCTTCAGTTTTGCAGTATGACTGTGAGTAAACAAACTGAAAGTAACACCTCGTCATCTGGCCTCTTTGGCAGTTGTAAAAATGATGAATGCACATGTCTGCACCTTTGGCTCATAATTTTCCCCTGTCACATGGCTGGAGCTCATCCAATGTGCTGCACATCCAAAATGCCAACCTGTTGAGATATAGAGGCCATTTACACCTGGCATTAACATGCCTTTTCTGCCATCAGATTGCAATCAGATTGTGTTTTATCACTTGGAAGTACAGGTGTAAACTAGGGGTGGGGGGTAAAATCGATACACCATAGTATCGCGATATTTTGCCTGACGATATTGTATCGATATTTGGACGCGAAGTATTGATTAAAAAAAAAAAAAAAAACGTTTGCAGGCCATGCCAGGCCACCGGGCATCTGCCCGAAGCACCCGATGGTGCAGTCTGCGCCTGCAGTGGCGTATTGAGTCCAGAGAAGCTTAATAATGTAGCCTACGTGTGGGGCCAAAACAAAAAAAACACTGCATGTTACTTCCGGTGAGGTCAAGGAAAAGGTAGGAAAAGGAGTTAGGAGTGACAATATAGGCTATCGAAATATCGCAATATTCAATATATCGCAATACTAGCATATCGCAATATCGCAATACTATCGGGTCGTGACTCAAGTATGGTTTTAGTATCGTATCGTGGGCATCAATCTAATGGCAGAAAACGCATGTTAATGCCAGGGGTAAATTGCCTCATAGATTTAAGAAACTAATATGAGAACGTTTACACAACGGTCCTCATATGAACGTATTTGTGGTGTCGTGGGTGCGGCGCCGTGCAAATACCTTAACGCGGTATATATATATATACAGTATATTCATATTCAGCCTTCACATTCACATCTTTCAAGAATCTTCTGGAAATATCGGGAGTCGATATCTTGAAATAAGTCCGATCATTAAGACAGATCATTGCACTACGCTAGTATCAAGGAAATGAAACCTGCTTCCACCAAATTCTTGAAACAAGTTAATTTGCATTGGAAACAAGTTAAACCCCATTAGCAGATTTGTTTCGCTTGCTTTAATTAAATTATGATTTATAGAACTCAATACTAATACTTGACTTTTTGCAGGCTTTTTGGTTTTGAGACTGTTGCGATGATTTGATTCCTAACTAGTAGCAACGGCCAGTCAGAGCTGAGACGCTGAATAGCACACGATAGCTCATGAGTATATCGAGGAGCTAGGCTACGCTGGATGAAGTGATGATGGTTAAATATTTGTAATGTTTTGATTGGTTGCTTCTCACAGCTGGCCTTCAAATGCAATTCTTCTAACCTGCTCTCTGGTGCTTTGTGTTGAACCCACGACCTTTCATTTAGTACACACTCTTTGTCCGGCAGGTCTACAGCCGTGCCTCCTTTGTTACCGCTCCTTACAAGAGGAGTGTGAATGTGTGTGTGTGTGTGTGTGTGCGTGTGCGTGTGCGTGTGCGTGTGCGTGTGCGTGCGTGTGTGTGTGTGTGTGTGTGTGTGTGTGCGTGCGTGCATGCCAGCCAAAGCAGGGGCCTCCTCGAGATTTCCCACAGAACTGGGCCTGGCTTTGTGATTCAGGGCTGGACAGTTGATCCAGGGGAGGAGGACAGCGAGCGAGAGAGAAAGGCCCAAAAAGAGAAAAGAGGGAATGATGGAGAGAAAGTTGGGAGGGTGCCAGCCTCTATTGAAAGTCTTCCCACAGCGTTTGAAGTCGGGAGGATGAGGATTTAGAGGGAAGCGGGATTATTCGGAGTCAATACCCTACAACAGTCCAGCCGTTTGGGCTGTTGCAATGAAACAACGTAGCCTAGTCAGACTAACCAATGAAACAACGTAGCCTAGTCAGACTAACCAATGAAACAACGTAGCCTAGTCAGACTAACCAATGAAACAACGTAGCCTAGTCAGACTAACCAATGAAACAACGTAGCCTAGTCAGACTAACCAATGAAACAACGTAGCCTAGTCAGACTAACCAATGAAACAACGTAGCCTAGTCAGACTAACAATGAAACAACGTAGCCTAGTCAGACTAACCAATGAAACAACGTAGCCTAGTCAGACTAACCAATGAAACAACGTAGCCTAGTCAGACTAACCAATGAAACAACGTAGCCTAGTCAGACTAACCAATGTAACAACATAGCCTAGTCAGACTAACAATGTAACAACGTAGCCTAGTCAGACTAACAATGAAACAACGTAGCCTAGTCAGACTAACCAATGTAACAACGTAGCCTAGTCAGACTAACCAATGAAACAACATAGCCTAGTCAGACTAACCAATGAAACAACGTAGCCTAGTCAGACTAACCAATGTAACAACGTAGCCTAGTCAGACTAACAATGAAACAACCTAGCCTAGTCAGACTAACCAATGAAACAACGTAACCAATGAAACAACGTAGCCTAGTCAGACTAACCAATGTAACAACGTAGCCTAGTCAGACTAACAATGAAACAACGTAGCCTAGTCAGACTAACCAATGAAACAACGTAGCCTATTCAGACTAACCAATGTAACAACGTAGCCTAGTCAGACTAACCAATGAAACAACGTAGCCTAGTCAGACTAATCATATGAAACAACGTAGCCTAGTCAGACTAACCAATGAAACAACGTAGCCTAGTCAGACTAACAATGAAACAACCTAGCCTAGTCAGACTAACCAATGAAACAACGTAACCAATGAAACAACGTAGCCTAGTCAGACTAACCAATGTAACAACGTAGCCTAGTCAGACTAACAATGAAACAACGTAGCCTAGTCAGACTAACCAATGAAACAACGTAGCCTATTCAGACTAACCAATGTAACAACGTAGCCTAGTCAGACTAACCAATGAAACAACGTAGCCTAGTCAGACTAATCATATGAAACAACGTAGCCTAGTCAGACTAACCAATGAAACAACGTAGCCTAGTCAGACTAACAATGAAACAACCTAGCCTAGTCAGACTAACCAATGAAACAACGTAACCAATGTAACAACGTAGCCTAGTCAGACTAACAATGTAACAACGTAGCCTAGTCAGACTAGCCACCGTCAGGCTGTGTTTTCCTCTTTCTCCCACAGCAGCAGCTACTGTAGGAGACATGCCGGCCGGGTTAGTGTAGCCAACTGCGTGGATGTGGCCGTGATTGAATTGACAGAGCTTTGTGGACGGGAGGATCTCGCTTTCATTTGCAGCCGAGTTTGACTCTTTGGAACCACAGAAACATAAAACATGCTAATTGCAGTTGTTGCTTTGTCTTTTTGTATAAATGATTTTTAACGACCAGAAAAGAGAAACCACTGAATGCCTCAGCTGTTGTGCTGTCACAGATTAAGCTAATTACCGACCACCCATTCTGAGTGTGTGTGTGTGTGTGCGCGTGTGTGCGTGTTCGTGCGTGTGTGTCTGTGTGTGTGCGCGTGTGTGTGTGCGTGTGCGTGTGTTCAATTTGCCGTTAGTCCTGAGATCCAGTGCGGTTCACACACACACACACACACTTATTTAAATATTGGACCACTGCTTTGTCCTATGGGTGTGCAGAGGGCCTCACACACATGCCGACACGCACACAAACCTTCTCTCACTCTCTGTCTATCTCACTCTGTCTCTCTCTCTCTCTCTCTCTCTCTCTCTCTCTCACACACACACACACACACACACACACACACACACACACAGCACTGTGCTGCAGCATCGGGAGATGAGCACTAAAAAGACACACACTTGTCAGCACTTTTACATTGTTGGTCTCCTGTGTGCCCGTTTGAAATGCAGATTTCAGCCTGCTGGCTGTTGTCTTAAGGCCATGTTCCAGATGAGATGATGCAGCAGCACACTGCTAAAGAGGAGCCGACTCTTTACGACAGCGTTACACTTTCCCCCTGTTAGATCATGTACTTTGTGTTGTCGAGCGCTGCGAGAACAACAGTGATGTTCCAGACGGTGTCATGTTTGTGCAGCAGAGCTGACTGTGCAGCCGCAGACTTTAGAGTTAACAGTAAAGCTATTATAGCCATGGTGGGAGCTGAGACTCTCAGATTTCCATTCAGAGTGAATGTCTAAAGCCCATAAAATATCTAATAAGCATATAACATCAACTTTTAACTGAAATCCTTAAATAATTCAGTTCTATTACCAAATGTAAAAAAAAAGAAAAGAATTAAAGCTATTTGAATATTGCTGAACATTTATTTGACTGAAGAATTAATGTAATTTTTCACAATTGATACTAACAAGAACCTGCTGACAGTATAGGCTACACTGCATTGTACTGTATTATGAAAACATCAGTGTGACTTGAAGTTCACCAGGACACTTGACTGGCATATTTCTTGGGATTGAAGTTGGGAATGCCGTCCACAATCCTCTACAGGCGTCTCTGTCCCGCTGTAGTCGTCTCTTTTTTCTTCTCTTTTTAAATATACTGTATTTTCCCATATTTCTTTATCCCATTTTTATCCCCCATTAGTGCTAATTTTAATTCATTTATCCTGGTTGCTGCTCCACCCTCTGCCGATCTGGGGAGAGCTGAAACTGGCTCCATGCTTCCTCCGAGACATGGGCAGTTAGCCAGCCGCTTCTTTTCACCTGACAGGGGAAGCTTCACCGGTAGGACATAGCACGTGGGAGGTTCACGCTATTCCAACGAGTTCCCCTCCCTCCGAACAGGCGCCCTTAACGACCAGAGGAGGCACCACTTCAGCGACCAGGATATTGCATGTTTTTGGTGTGGGGTTCCTATATGAAGGAAACCCCCAGGCACGGGGAGAACATGCAAATGCCACACCGAAAGGCCTTTTTTGACGATGCCACTCGAGGACATCGCACAGCGTCCCAGGTGGGAATCGAACCCAGGACCTTCTAGCTGTGAGAAGGTCCCCCCCCCCCCGCTGTAGTCGTCTGCAGAACAGAAAGGACTTCCTCTGTCAATTTGAAGGAAGGAAGCGTTTCCTAAGTCATGAAGGAGTCTCCAGGCAGGGATTAGAGGGTGCAGTCGTCTGGGCGATGAAATCCTAAACACATCAGCACACACACACACACAGCATCACACACACGCGCACACGCACACACACACACACACCAACACACACAAACACACACACACACATACACAGCAGCACACCAAGCCCACTGTCTCCCGCCCCCGCCCCTCATCCTGTTCGACACAGCAGATATAATGACATAATTGTCCTCCTTCAGCATCAGCATCCTGGCCTGAGTGACGCGTGCTGCATGTTGTTTTTACAGCGTCTGATAGACCAGAGCTTCTCAAATGTTTTTCAGTCAAGGAGCCCCTACCTCACAAGATAGAAAATATACCGGGGACCCCCCTCATTCTGATTTGTGATTTTAGGCTAAGCTTAATTGTTTCCACTGGTAACGTGCTTGACTTTTAAATTGATAGGTTTGTTAGATTAGAATGTAATCCATGAACCATTTTAGATTTTAAGCATGAAATATTTTCGTTGAACTATAAAGCTTTTGCACACACACAAAAAAAAGGTTTTATTTTTATTTACCTGAAAACTTTTAGCGGACCCCCTGGCAAAGTCCCCGGACCCCCATTGGAGAACCACTGTGATAGACTGTTCACTACTGATGGAAAGAGATCAACTTTGTCATCCGCTCCCCTCACATTTCTCTTCTTGGCAGTTATCTTGCAGCAGCTTTTTGCTGTAGCCCATTGATACCTGATGCAGCATTTGTGTGTGTATCCCTTTAAGACCGCGTGACGCGGTTCGCGGTCTTAAAGGGATACACACACAAATGAGGGATATACACGCAAATGCTGCATCAAGTATCAATGGGCTAGTTCCTAGTTGGCTCATTTTGTGTCTCACTTTTCACATCAACTCTTGGTGTGACTTCAGGGCTTTTCTATCTAGAACTTTTCACATTGGGCCGTCCGGGTAGTGCGGCAGCGTTAGATTCCGTGCCTACCTACAGGTTCGCGCCCCTGTGTTACCTCCGGCTTAGTACAGGCGTCCAGGGTGGGAAGCCGGATTAGGGATATTAATTATGTCTTGGTCGCTGCTGCACTAGCGCCTCCTCTGGTCGGTCGGGGGGGGGGCCTGTTCGGGGGTAGCTGGGGGAAATTGTGTGATCCTCCCACGCGCTACGTCCTGCCGGTGGAACCCCTCGCTGTCAGGTGAAAAGAAGCAGCCGGCGAATGCACATGTGTCGGAGGAAGCATGTGCTGGTCTACGGCTCGCCCCGGATCGGCAGAGGGGGAGGAGCAACGACCGGGACAGCAGGGAGAATTGGCCAAAAGTAGCCTACAATTGAGGAGAAACTACAAAATGTTCATCAATAACATAATGGCTCCTCTTTTGTGGGCCACTTAATGGGATGAAGTGACACATCTTACCATGTTTAGCCTCTTGGACCTAATGTTCCATATATTCTTTTATGTAATTATCCAATTGAATAGAGTAATCACAGACGTGCTGTGTGCTTGCGGTGGCCTCTTGACTCGTGGCTGACATGTAACAGCTCCCTGAGGGTTAGGTTAGCGTTAGGAAACACTCAACCGCCTCAACAGCCTCACACAGAGACACCTTAGAAACCCAATGAAAGCTTTATTATCATACTAGTATTATTTCACTCTGGCTCTTAAAGCCAACTCTCTCTCTCTCTCCCTCTCTCTCTCTCTCTCTCTCTGTCTCTCTCTCTCTGTCTCTCTCTCTGTCTCTCTCTCTGTCTCTCTCTGTCTCTCTCTCTCTGTCTCTCTCTCTCTGTCTCTCTCTCTGTCTCTCTCTCTGTCTCTCTCTGTCTCTCTCTCTCTGTCTCTCTCTCTCTCTCTCTGTCTCTCTCTCTCTGTCTCTCTCTCTCTGTCTCTCTCTCTGTCT